>NC_063059.1:37236692-37320435 GCF_018812025.1 Megalobrama amblycephala | reverse complement strand
CACGCCAACAGGAAGTCAGCTATTAAGGGTTGTTTGAAAAACGCATGCTCTGGAATTTGATATACTCCTCCTAGACGATTAATCCGATCGCCACCAAACTCGGTCAGCATGAAGTCAAGACACTGATGATTAAAAATTGCCAGGGATTTTTGATATCTCGAACGGTTTGGCCGTGGCGAGGCAACGAATTTATGGCGAGAAAAAGGAAACAGGAAATGTGTTATAACGTCTGCATACATATATTGATCTTTATGAAACTTCACGAGTGTGTTCGTTATAGGAGTCTGATCACATGGATGTGACTATTGTGAGTCAAAGTTATAGCGCCAAACTGGCAGCAGGAAGTGTATCACTTTTTGAAATGTTTTGAGATCACCCTCTTATTTTTACCTGATTGCTTCAAACTTCATCAGTGTAATGTCAATACACAGCAGATGTAGACCTATGACAGGATTTTTGATATTTGAAATATTGTTGCCATGGCAACAGGTCAAACTGTAATAATATTCTTGAGTGTTTTTGAGGCTCTTAACATGCTTCAAATTGCATGAAACTCGACACACACATCAATATTGTCAACCAGTAGACATGGACAAAGCCATAGAAATGGGCGTGGTGGAGGGGCTCAGTAGCGCCACCTTTTGACAAAAGTGGGGGGTTAGTTTTTCCTACAGTCACCAAACTCGGTACACATATTGTTCTCATCAAGCCGGACAATTTTCTAATTTACATTCATTAGCTCCGACCAACAGGAAGTCAGCTATTTTGGTTGAATGTTAATTTTTTGAAAAAAACAGGCTATGAATTTTATACTACTGCTCCTACAGGTTTATCCAATTTACACCAAACTTTTTTTAACTTGTTGCTAACACATTGAAGTTGTTTAATTGCAAACGGATTTTGGATATCTCAAACGGTTTGGCCGTGGCGAGGCAACGAATTTATGGCAAGAAAAGGGAAACAAAGTGTTATAACTTCTGCATACATTAATTGATTTTGATGAAACTTCGGCTTAGTCTTCGTTGTACAAGGCTGATCACATGGATGTGACTATTGTGATTCAAAGTAATAGCGCCACCAACTGGAAGCAGAAAATGTGTCACTTTTAGCATACATTGAGATCACCCTCTTATTTTACCTGATTGCTTCAAAATTCATCAGAATAATGTTAAAACTTGGCACATGTAATACTTTGAAAATGGGCAGGGAGGAGGGGCTCTATAGCAGCACCTTGTAGTGCAGTAAATGTGGAGTGAATTTGACATAGTCCTTTGATGTTTAACCGTTTTAAGTGCCTATTGCCCGCTGTGCACAGTTGCCCTGAAGCCACCGGGGTGGCGGTGCCACCGGGCTTGGGCCCGCCATCGCTGCTCGCAGCTATATTCTTCTTCTTCTTCTTCTTCTTCTTCTCCAAAGTGAATCGCATTTTAGAGGGCCTAAACGTGCTCGAAAACTCACGAAACTTTGCACACGCGTCAGAAGTGGTGAAATTTACGTCTGTTATGGGTTTCGGAATTGGGCGTGGCAAAATGGCTCGATAGCGCCATCTAACGTACAGCCCCGCTCGCTACATAACACTAGGGGTTTGAAATTCGGTACACACATTTATCAGCCCAGTACCTACAAAAAAGTCTCTCGGAGCGAAATCCGAAACCGAACAGGAAGTCAGATATTTTGAGTTAATTCACCTTTTTTTGCGTTTTCCATACATTGTACTTTAACGAACTCCTCCTAGAGCTTTTATCAGATCAATGTCATATTTGGTCAGTCTAATCTAAAGGCCTTTGCGATGTTAAATTGCGAAGATCTAGAGTTTTCACCAAAGGGCGTGTCCGTGGCGCCCTGATAAAGTTTGATGTTTCGCCATGAAACAGGAAGTTGTTGTAACTCGGGTATACAGTGTCGGATCTGCCCCAAACTTCACATGTTTTATTAGAGTCCTGGCCTGAAGACATCTTCATGACAATATTCAGTTACAGTCATAGCGCCACCTAGGGGCAATAGGAAATGACATGTTTTACACTGTGATTAACTCCTCATAGAGATTTAACCAGATCAATGTCATTTTTGGTCAGTCTAATCTAAAGGCCTTTGAGACGTTAAATTGCGAAGATCTAGAGTTTTCGCTGAAGGGCGTGTCCGTGGCGGCATGACAAAGTCTGTTGTTTCGCCATGAAAAAGGAAGTTGTTGTAACTCAGACAAACAACGTCCGATCTGCCCCAAACTTCACGTGTTTTATTAGAGTCCTGGCCTGAAGACGTCTTCATGACAATATTCAGTTACAGTCATAGCGCCACCTGTAGGCAACAGGAAATGACATGTTTTACACTGTGATTAACTCCTCATAGAGATTTAACCAGATCAACATCATATGTTGTCAGTCTAATCTTAAGACCTTAGCGATGATAAATATCAAAGATCTTGAGTTTTCGTTGAAGGGCGTGTCCGTGGCGGACTGACAAAGTCTGATGTTTCGCCATGAAAGAGGAAGCTGTTGTAACTCAGGCATACTATGTCTGATCTGCCCCAAACTTCACATGAGTGATAAAAGTCCTGGCCTAAAGACATCTATATGACAATATTCAGTTAGCTATAGCGCCACCTGTTGGCAGCAGGAAGTGTGGCACCTTTACATGATTTTGCCATAATTCTCCTGTATTTACTCGTTTACATGCACTGTTTGCTGTTTTCCTGAGGCCAACGGGTGTCGGTGAGCCCGGGTGCGAGGGCCCTTTCATCGCTGCTTGCAGCTTTAATTTGATTTATTATTGTTTCTCCGTTGCTATTTTACACGATGACTCGACCAAGCTTGTTATGATGGCCGGGCTGAGTCAGTTGTGTCTTTGTATTAAAGATTTAAACAGCGACGTAAATACAATAACTAAGCTGCACACCCTTATTAAATCCCGTTACATAAGCTACGGCCATATTACTATCATGTTATCGTGACCTAAAAATAACAAATTTTTCAATAACTTTGTACGCGTTGTCAAGCTGGCGCGTGCACGCGCGGGGACAGAGAGTGAAAGAGAGAGGACTCATTGGCCTATATTCACCCGAAAAGATAACTGTCACATTAAATCAACCATCTGTAATATTTAATTAATTATGAAACGATATAACTTAAGTAAAACATTTAGGCCATGAAATAGATCACTAAAATGTTAATGTAATAATTTATCTTGAATGTGTACATTTAATCAGCACGTTCATCCACAGAGCAATATTTAACTAATATATTTTTGTTTATTTTTCTCCCTCTTCCTTGTGTGTAATCAGATCATTGGTTCTGCTCTGTAAGTACTGTTTGACTCAGTCACACATTCTCAGTTTTTGCATTGTAGATTTGTCATGCACATTTACAAAAACTTTCTTTGCATCATATAACTGTATTTTCATGAAGATTTTGCTTATGTTATCTGTTAATATTTCGGGTGTCATTTTTTAAAAATGAGATGATCCTCACTTAAATGGCAAATACTGTATGTTAAATTGCAACTACTTAAATGGCAAATACTTTTCAGTACAGTGGTGTCATATGTACATTCTCAGATGTTATAATACATATTCATGAATAAAAATTTTAAACTGTTGTTTGTCCTCTCTCTTTTCAGTATTTATTGCCATCTAGTCCTGTTTGAAGAATTAACTGTGGCTCCAGCCATCAAGCAGACCTGAACCAGTTAATGAAGGTCTTCAGGATCACCAGAAACTACCGGCAGGTGTGTGAGAAAGTTGGAGCTACATACTGCAGGACGTTGGCCCTCCATGACCAGGACTGGACACCACTGTTGTAAGTGATCGATCTAGCAGTCAATCTGGATCTCTGAAAGTCATATTCAGAACATATTGTAGGTATCTCAGCTCTGGCCCTCGAGAACCACTGTCCTGCAGACTTTAACACCAAACCTGGTCCAATATACCTGGGGCCGTATTCACAAAATGTTTTATCTTACAACTAAAAGTTCTCCTAAATAGCAGTAAAAATTCTTAGGTAAGAGTTTTCACTTAAAGGATTAGTCCACTTTTAAATAAACTTTTCCTGATAATTTACTCACCCCCATGTCATCCAAGATGTTCATGTCTTTCATTCTTCAGTCGAAAAGAAATTAAGGTTTTTGATGAAAACATTCCAGGATTTTTTTCCATATAGTAGACTTCAATGGACACCAAACAGTTGAAGGTCAAAATTAGTTTCATTGCAGCTTCAAATTGTTCTACACGATCCCATACAAGAAATAATGGTCTTATCTAGAGAAACCATCACTCATTTTCTAAAAAAAAAAATATTTTTTTTTTATACATTTTAACCATAAATATTCATCTTGAAGTAGCCCTGCGTTCCATTTGGAAGGGCTCATCCCTATGCCATAATTCCTGTTCATGTCTTTCATTCTTCAGTCGAAAAGAAATTAAGGTTTTTGATGAAAACATTCCAGGATTTTTTTCCATATAGTAGACTTCAATGGACACCAAACAGTTGAAGGTCAAAATTAGTTTTGTTGCAGCTTCAAATTGTTCTACATGATCCCATACAAGTAATAATGGTCTTATCTAGAGAAACCATCACTTATTTTCTAAAAAAAAAATAATAATAATTTTATACATTTTAACCATAAATATTCATCTTGAAGTAGCCCTGCGTTCCATTCGGAAGGGCTCATCCCTATGCCCTAATTCCTTTCAGATGGTTTCCCCTTTGGAGTGAGAGCTTTGAAGGGATGAAGGGTGTAGGGGTAAAAAAACCCTCTTTTTTTGGAACACACTTCTGCGTCATCTTAACGAGACAATCAAGGAGGAGTAAATTGTGCAAACAGCGCCCTTTGTTTAATGTTAGTTTATTTATTTAGGTTTATTACACCATATTGTATATTGTGTCTATGTATTTGAAACATTTGAATGGACTGATAAAGGGAGCTGTAAAGTATTTTTGTTGAAGTACACTGTCGTTTTCACCATAATAATTTACTAAATCTAACTCGTATAAATATTACAATAGTACAGAAAAATACTATACATACATTTATAGGTAAAATCGAACTCCTAACCTCCTGTACCCATTCTGTGATGTCAAACAACTTTCCTGTGCAAAGGATCATGGGGGCCCGAAGTGTCCATCAGTTGTACCCTTCGAAATCCTTCATTCCGAAGGGCCCTTTGAAGTGGCCAGTTTTGAGCACTTCGGTTTGGAACGACCCTTCAATATGGCGGCCATGATTGTTTTCACTTCGAAGTGCCCTTCGGAGGGCGATATATCCCGTTTGGAACCCACTGTAGATCTCTTCTTCTTCTTCTCTATTTGAATTCCAGCTGTGTAGACACTGCTAAGTGTATTACTGCCCTCCTCAGGTCAAAGTTTGAACTAAATTGTCATATACAATATGCTAGTTCAATAGTATATAACAATTAGTTCAAACTTTGGCCTGTGGAGGGCAGTAATACACTTAGCAGTGTCTACACTGCTGGAATTCAAATAGAGAAGAAGAAGAGAGCTAGTTCAAGATGAGCATTTATGGTTAAAACATTTATATTTTTTTAATTATATTTAGAAAATGAGAGATGGTTTCTCTAGATAAGACCCTTATTTCTCATCTGGAATCGTGTAGAACGCTTTGAATCTGCACTGAAACTGAAATTTTGACCTTCAACCATTTGGGCTCCATTGAAGTCCACTATATGGAGAAAAATCCTGGAATGTTTTCATCAAAAACCTTAATTTGTTTTCGACTGAAGAAAGAAAGACATGAACATCTTGGATGACATGGGGGTGAGTAAATTATCAGGAAAAGTTTATTTAAAAGTGAACTAATCCTTTAAAACCTTTTCACAAAGCTGCTAAAACCAACCATTACAAACAGTGAGAATTCTTAAGCTAAGAGAAAGGGTGGAGTTGACCTCGTTGCTATGGAGGATGTCATCACACTTATTAACTATGCACTAGGGGTTGAACTGACTAGTCGACTTTAATGCTCTGCCGTGACACTTTAAAGTCTCTGTAAAGTCAATTCTGAGAATTGTTTCTAAACACATTATAAATGTGACAAATGTATTGCTGCAAAAACATTACAAAGACGAAGTTAGAGTGTTAAAACATTTTTCACCAATTCTGTGCTCAGGATTTTTTGGGCGGAGCTAAAATGGGGGCTCGATGATGCACTGGAGCCCCCGAGCATGGCCCCGACCCTAACACTATATAACTGTCTGACGCACTAGAGTAATCGAGCATGGCACCACCCCTAACGCTACAGCAGCTCGCCCCCTTAATCTCGAGTGTCAATACTGTTAGTTATACAGCCTACATTTTGCTAGCTAGTAATGCCTTTATCACGCAAATGCGTATTACCTGGTTGTGATAATATACAAAAGAAGCTTGTTCTCCTTATTTAAATTTCATAAAAAAAATGATGATATGAAGAAGGGGTGGATTAAATTAGTCTCTGCAGTGATAATTTTACACCGGAGAGTTTTACAAACTTTCATCAGACAGCTGGGATTCACTGACAATCTGCTGTTATTGGTGAATGGGGCTGAACAGACTGTCTCTCGCCTCAGCCTTCATCCACCCGTCCCACCGACAACTGATGATATGGGGCCAGACAGAATCTCTCCCATCCCGGCCTTCATGCTCCCGTCTCACGGCGCCGTCACCTGTCGACTCGACAACAGTCGGCAGTACGTGCCCACCAATGAGTGTATGTTGCCTTGTGTGCTTAATTAGTAGGCAGTCCACAGTAACTCCAAAGTAATTTTGCAACCCTCTAACGTGATTCTTTTGTTTATATGCATCAGTGAGTTTGACTGATTAGACAAATAAGTTGAGGCAGCAGCTCTTGCGAGTGGGTGTGGTTTCAGCGCCGACAGCGGACACGCCCCCAGCGTTTGAGAGCAGAGAATACTGCTAATTTTTTCAAGATTTTGATCATTTATTTAATTTACTTGCCGTTTTTTTTAATCATTCAAATTTGACTGGGTGGTTAATAACACATTTTACTGTGGTGTGACATACTCAGAACACAGACTTTAATAGGGCTTTACAAGGACTTTAAGCTTGATGTCGACTAGTCGCTTGTCCTATAGAGGGCGCAGCAGCATAAGAAATCTTCACATTTACGCTTCATTTCCAAAATGGTCACATTGCTACAGCCTTCATATTGTAACCGTATCAAAGAACCTAAAAAAATATGAAAATAGATATTCCCAAATATTTAATATAGGCTATAGAGAATTGCACGCAACATATATGGATTTGTTTTTAATTTTGTTTTTAATGACCCGCCCCGCAAATAAAGTGACAATTTCTTATCCCGCCCCAACCTGACCCGCGCATCCCGCGCATCACTAACCTACAACTGGAGAAGGTTAAATAACAGATGACTGTCATGCTATGAACCTGACATGACTAACGGCCAAAATTCAAGATCTTGAATCTGCTCAAAGTACACCCAAATATGTTGGATGAAATAATGAAGTTTTGTCAACAACTATGTTCTTGCAACTTCTTTGAGAGTCCCATATAAATATATAATGTATGGATCATCTCATGTACTGGTAAATGTGGTTTAAGAGGTACATTGTCCTAATGAATTCTCCTTCTTTTTGCAGGTCTAAGCCAGCCACAGTGGATACAGTGAAGCCACAAACACAGTTCATAGTTCTTGTATTTCTATTACATATTAAGTAATAAAAATGATCATGTTAATAATTTTTGTCAGATGTTTAATTCCAGCTGGGTTTAGTAAAAAAGATGGTCTTAATCCAAGTATAATTTTGATTTCAGTTGCATGTTCTTAATTCTTTGCAAAACACAACCTGAACAGTTAGCTATTGAAAAGTTGGTGTGCAGTTTATATCAATTAAAATTATATAGGCCTATTCTTGAGCGTTTTTTTAAGCCACAAGGACAAAACCAGTGTATAATTGTAGTAATCATTTAAATTATTTAATTAATCAATGGCCTAATTAACATCTACCAGTTAAACATACAAATCAGAACCAATACAAAAACTGCAATGGAAACCATTAAATATTTGCAAATAAAGACAATACAAATTTGTAATGGAACTATTAGAACCAATACAAAAACTGTTTTTCAAATTTTCAAAACACAGCTTCAGGAAGATTCGGAGCTTAAATGAATCAGTGTATCGAATCATGATTCAGATCGCGTGTCAAACTGCCAGCGGCTGAAATCACGTGACTTTGGCGTGCCGAACAGCAGATTCGATACACTGATTCATTTGTGCTCCGATGCTTTCTGAAGCAGTGTTTTGAAATCGGCCATCACTAAATAAGTAGTTTTTTTTTTTTTTTTTTTGGCACTCCAAAAATATTCTCGTTGCTTTATAATATTAATATTGAACCACGGTACTCACATGATTTAAATATGTTTTTAGTACCTTTATGGATCTTGAGAGAGGAAATGTCATTGCTCCCTATGGAGGCCTCACTGAGCCATTGGATTTCCACTAAAATATCTTAATTTGTGTTCCGAAGATTAACAAAGGTTTTCGGGTGTGGAACGACATGAGAGTAAGTAATAAATGAAAGAATTTTCATTTTTGGGTGAACTAACCCTTTAACATTATGTGTTAGCCTATTCAGTCCAATAAATTTAACATACTTTTCATTTTCAGCAGCTGGAGGAGAGACGGCCTGTGCGGCAACAACAAGACAATGATGATTATAAGCAGGGGTGGGTATTAAATTGGTTTTTGAATTGTTCAGTACCAATAGATATAAGGTCCTGGACTAATGGTGCTGCTATCACTATGTATGTAATGTTCAGTCATTATCCTTTAGATAAAACCACATATCATTCAAATAATTTCCAGGTGGACTGCACGGATCCAGGATCAAGAGATCATTCATCATGAAAACCATGTTCCAGGAGAAGCAGGTGATATGCCTCATTTTTCCAATATCACTTAGGTAAGACTGAATGGATTTAAATTGATTTCAATCATGGGTTATGTTTTTCAGGTCTGCTTGATCATTTTGCTGTCCTGGATGTGAGAACATTGTCAAAATGTTTGTCAATCAGCATCCAGCCATAAAAGCAGACTTCTCGTTAAAAGGCTCAGGAGGACAAACAGGTAATTCACAGGGTTGAATTTCAAAATTAAATTACTCACAGAGACGATGTTAATAATTCTGAATTCGAGGGTTCAGCAATTTTACTATTTGATACATTTACATTTACATTTACATTTACACTTACACTTTTTATTTCTTTCAGAATGAAATCATTGTGATTGATGAATCGGAACATAGTTGATGTGCACATTTATTTAGAAATTGAATTTGATGTTTTAAAATGTACTGTCTGTCCAAAATTACAGACTTTCCCGCTGTTGGTGCATATTAACTATCATCCTGTCATTGCTTCTTTTCTGTTTCAAAAGCAGACTTTATATTTATCATTCCAGGTCCTGATAAGAAGATGCAGAGAACATGAAGCTATGTGCTGTGCTGTGCTGCTTATATTTATCAAGCAGTAAAAATACTTAAAACTAAAAACAAGCATTTGGAAATTTCATGACTACAGTAATTTATTACACTGCATTCTTTCAACAACAATGCTTAGTTTCGTGCGTCATTGCGTCATTTCTAAATCATTCCACATGCTTTACACTTTCAAATTTCAGTTTTTAATCCGATCAAGTGTTTACATGTCCTATTGAACGGATTAGAAAAGGTTTAAACCACCCCTTACAATCAGAATGAAATTTTAAAATCTGGTTTAAAAAACAATGGTTGCATGTGACTTAAAGGGATAGTTCACCCATAAATGAAAATTCTGTCATCATTTCTTCTGCTGAAAACCACCATTGACTTCCATAGTATTTTTTTCCTACTATGGAAGTCAATGTTGGCCCAAAGTAGCCTGGTAAAAAACTTTCTTTAAAATATGTTCCTTTGTTTTCAACAGAACAAAGAAATTTATACAGCTTTGGAACAAGCTGTATAAAGAGTAAATAATGATAGCATTTTCATATTTGGGTGAACTATCCCTTTATTTCGACTGTGCAACTAGTCCGATTACAAATTAATAATTAGGGTCCATGTAAACGCAGCTATTGTATAGTCTCTCTCCTATTCCCAAATTATGCACAATCACATCACATAGGCTGCTTGGCAACCCTATAACATGCTCATACACTCACAAACAAAAATACACTCTCTGGTTTACATTTCATTCGGATTTAAAGGGGATGTTTAAACCTTTTTTAAATTCTTTTCGATACTATCAAAGACAATCCAAAATCTCCTTCCACTCATCATCTCATCCGCAAGCTCTTTGTTTTGGGCGTTGAAAGGGGCATTTTTACTGCTTGATAAATATAAACAGCATGGCACAAAGCCTCATGTGCTCGTCGTCTCCTAATTAGATAAATGGTCTCCATAATAGATAAATGGTAAGTCTGCTTTTTAAAACAAAGAAAAGCTGTGTAGAGCAGTCGTGCAACGTACCAACTGCTTTGACATGATTATCGGGTTAACTGACTTGTATGCAAGGGCGTGTGTTCGAACTCACATAGTGTACGCCTGCCTAAAGGGTTAGTTCACACAAAAATGAAAAAATTACTCACCCTTATGTCCTTCCGAACATGCAAGACTGTGTTGTTCATCTTTGAAACATAAGTGAAGATATTTTAATGAAATCTGAGAGCTTTCTTTTCCTCAATATACAGACCATGCAACTAACACTTTGACACTTCAAAAAGTTCATAAAGAGATTGTAAAACTGATCCATATGAATGGAGCAGTTTAGTCCAAATCTTCTGAAGAGACTTGTTCGCTTAATGCAATATACAGTTTGAGTTTAGACTTTTATTCACAAATAAACATTAATTAGCGAACATATATGGAAGCTCAAGTGCACTTGTTTGTATATGCACTTGTGTATTAAATTTGTTCATTATATAAAGTGATCGAGTTTATTCAGAAAATTTGGACTAAACCTCTCAATTTCTATGGATTAGATTTAAGATCTGTATGAACTTTTGTTTTAAACATCAAAGTGGCAGTTGTGTAGACTGTCAATGGAGGGACAGAAAGCTTTCAGATTTCATGAAATTATCTTTATTTTTGTTTTGAAGATGAACGAAAGTCTTAACAGGTTTGGAATGACATGAATTCATGTCATGATAAAAACAAATAATGTTGTAACTTACAATATATACATGATAATATTTTAATTATTTCAAAATACATTCAAAAATTCAAAAACTTCATAATGCAAATGTATTAACCAAAGCAATACAATTTCCTATAACAATTAGAATTTATAAGGTTTTATAGCAGAAAATGAAATATTTCAGTTCTGCATGGATTTCAAGGTTATGGACAGAGCAACATCTCCATTCCATTATGGACAGACCAACATCTCCGGAGTAAAGGTGAGAAGCAGATTTTAAAAATAAAGGTCAAGGTGGTATTTTGGTCGTTAGGACGTACCTGCCACGTTCCAGCAACATACCACTAAAACGTCGCCACAACGAATATGGGAATCACAAAGTTACGTCGCTGGAACTTTATTAGGAACGTTGTTGCAACTAATATGAGCCGATCCAGTTACGTTTTTAACATGCCAGTTTGGTCGTTGAGACGTTATTGTCACGTTCCAGCAACGTACAGCTATAACGTCGTCATGACAAATATGGGAATCGCAAATCTACATCACTGGAACGTTATTTGGAACTTCGCTGTGACTAATATGAACCAATCTGGTTGCGATTTTACAACGTGCCAGTTTGGTCGTTGAGATGTACTCCTCACGTTACAGAGTAGCCTACCACTATAACGTCACCACGACGATATGGGAATCACAAAGTTGCATCACTGGAATGTTATTTGGTACGTTGCTACAATGAATATGGTCCGGTCCAATTACATCATCACAACGTAACTGTGTTAGCTGGGTATGGCTGAGAGAGAGCTTACTCGGATGAAAACCACTTCAGTGAGCTCAATTATAGTAACGCGGAATTTTTTTTTTTTTTTTTGTCAGTAACAGTAATGGCGTTGTAACGGGGGAAAAGTCATTCATTTGATTAGTCGTTACTGAAAAAAGTAACACTGTTTATTTATAATGCCGTTATTCCCATCACTGGTGATTACTTATGTTTTATTATCCTAACACTTCTCTTCATGTGTTTTTTGACCTCCATGGGCTATCGTTTGTGCACCAAAAGCATGCTTTCATTTAATTTCAATATGTGTGGTATACGATGAAAAAATAAAATTATAAAATAAATAAACAGAGCCAAATCACAGAACCTGCAAAGACGATTTTAATATCAGTCTCAGGTAATAGTAAGGTACATGTCTAGATTTTTCTGCTCACTTGTGCAAGTTTATTTTAAACAGCCACTTTTATAAAATCATGTGAAATTTACTTAAATGTTTTTTTAATAAATTTGAATTATATCAATAAATAATTCATTTAAAGACATATGTGTCGTACATAATGTTCACAAACACAGCACATGACTTTCTGTAACATCCATGTCTAGAAAACACACTCTCTGTAAAAAAAAAAAAAAAAAATACAAGATGTTTGTCTTGTATGAATCAGTACATGAAATCACAGGTTTCGGGTAATAATAATTGTAACTCAACATTTAGAAAGCTAGTCCTGTCCGAATAGTGATATAGTGTTCAATTTCAAATGAGTTTGAAGTTATTATTTGCAGTTCAAACTTTTTATAAGTTCATCAATAAATGGGTAATCAGTAAAAGGCTTAAAAGACCACTAATCAACATTGTAAAACACAAATACACACACACATGAGAACAATATGTGTACCGAGTGTGGTCACTGTAGGTTAAACTAACCCCCTACTTTTGTCAAAAGGTGGCGCTATAGAGGCCCTCCTCCCCGGCCATTTCTAAGGCTTTGCCCATGTCTACTGGATGACAATCCTGACATGTGTGTCAAGTTTCACGCATTGTGAAGCATGCTAAGAGTCTCAAAAGCATCCAAAACAAATATTGAAGTTTTATCTGTTGCTATGGCAACAGTGTTTGAAAAATATCAAAAATCTTTTCACAGGTCTACATTCGCTATGTCTTGACATGAATCTAATGACGTTTGAAGCAAATTGGGTAAAAATAAGAGGGTGATCTCAAAGCATTTTGAAAGTGACACACTTCCTGTTGGCGGTTGGTGGCGCTATAACTTTGACTCACAATAGTCACATCCATGTGATTGGCCTCCTTCAACGAACACACTGCTGAAGTTTCACAAAAATCAATGTATGCAGAAATTATAACACACTTCCTGTTTCCCTTATCTCGCCATAAATTTGTTGCCTCGCCACAGCCAAACCGTTTAAGATAAAAAAAATCTGCTTGCAATTTAGCATCCTCAGTGCATGTTGACTGAGTTTGGTGGTGATCGGATTAATCGCCTAGGAGGAGTATATCAAATTCCAGAGCATGCATTTTTCAAATAACCCATAATAGCTGACTTCCTGTTGAGCTGGCGTATAACTTAGAGCATGAAAGTTGTTAGGCCCAATGAGGTCTATATGTGTACCGAGTTTCATACTAATACATGCAAGCGTTTGATATTTGGACCAAGTTTTCGGATTCCATTCAAGGGGGCACCATAGAGCCCCTGTGCCACGCCCGGGTCCCAGCCTCTGCGGCATCCTAATGGCTGCATATTCCAATGTGTGTGCCAATTTTCAAGAGTTTTTGAGCACGTTAAGGCCCCCAGAATGACCCGGATGGTTGAAAAAAAAAAAAATTCTCCTTAGAAAAAACAATAGGGCCCACTCAGTATTTATTTGAGTAATTACAATGTAACTATGGCACTGTTAAATAAAGTGTAACCAACCTATTTTCTGTGTACATATATATTTTAAAATATAATTTGTTCCTGTGTTGGCAAAGCTGAATTTTCAGAAACATTACTCCAGTCTTCAGTGTCACATGATCCTTCAGAAATCATTCTAATATGCTAATTTTCTGCTCAAGAAACATTTATTATCAATGTTGAAAACAGTTGTGTACAATTTTTCTCAGGATTCTTTGATGAATAGAAGGTTCAAAAGAACAGCATTTATTTGAAATAGAATATTTTGTAACATCCTTTTTTAAGGAACTCTTAATGCTAATACAATTAATAGCTAATTAAACAATAACACTTTGTTAATTACAGTGACAATAAATGAAGAATTCATTATTTGTATATAGTCTATGTAAGAAAAAATGATGAGGACGTTGAAGATCTCGATGAAGAAGTTTATTGCAATGTAGCAGTGACAAAGTACACGTAGCACCTTGGGTTCATCGGAGTCAGACTGACCCAGAACATCCAAATCTCAAACCTTTTATCCTGTTTACAGTTTGCCACTCTTGATGTAAATGTAGTTTCTCATGTTTTACCAGCTGTGGTCTGTATGTTAATGAAGTTGTCTGAGATGGATGTCCCACACCCATTCCCATTCTACAATTGATTACCATTTGCTCAGGATTTGATCAACCATATTGTACATAAACAAAATACCAGTTGACTTTCTTCTTCTCTATGATAATTAAACCATTTTGGGGATGAGCTCATTCTAAAATATACTTTGGAGTGGAATCTGGGTCGAGGCAGACTACAATTTCTTACAGTCCCCCCTCTGATGCTCTTGGCCCAAAAGAAGCATCATAACCACTCCATTTTCACAGATTACACCTCCCATTCTCTATAGGGCAGGTGCCCAGTGGCGGTGAAACCCTGCCTTAGGTTGTCCTCCGCTGGCTAAAAGAGAATCTTACCCGTCATTGGGTCATCACCTCATGCAAACTGGTTACAGCTCCATCAATTTGGGCAGAATTATCAAAGAGACTCTTCTAAACTTTGGCTAAATGAAATACAAACATCTTGGGTTTGGGTGAGAAGACATTCAAGAACCATTACAGCCAGTGGGAGTGTTCTAAAGTAATTTGACGTTTAAACATAATAGCAAGGAAGATACATACACATACAGCTGTTTTAAAGGTTACATCCCAAATGAAACCAGAATAGGCAATAGCTAAGTCTCCAGCATGCATTTGTTTTGCCAAAATCTTGTCTTTTTTTTTTTTTTTTTTTCTTCAAAACCTTGTTGGGATTTCACAATCTTTCCGTTGCATCAGTAATAATAGCAAATTGTTTAGTTTTGATTAACTCTAATAAAAAATCAATAGACAATATAATGTGTGTGTGTGTGTGTGTGTGTGTGTGTGTGTGTGTGTGTGTGTGTGTGCTTTTTCATTTTGTCCTGTTTATTGTGTTCATTTTCTCAGTGTGGACATCCTTTATCCACATGTGTGCGTTCAGCATTCAATAAAACATTCTCTGCATCCAAGTATGCATATATTTGTCTCATTATAGTGTCATGTGCAGTGAGTCTGTTGTTGTGCATTTCTTGTGGGTATTTTCTTTTGCCCACTTGTTTTCCATCTAGGTGGAAGGACGTCTGTCCATAGTCTCTGAAGCTGTTTGATCTTCTCTTGTTTCTCTTCTCATTGTCTGTTCTTTTCCACCTGGAACATAAGTCCTTCTAAAAGAAGCAGTCACTGTTGTTGTTCGAGTCTGTGTCACTCCATCAGTTTCATTCATCCCATGGTGGTTCTCAGGGTTTCTAGAACTTATAGGCCTGGGTTTCTAGAACTTATAGGCCTGGGGTTCTGGATCTTGCAGGTCTGGAAATCTCGGGGTTTCTGGATCATGGATCACTGTTCTTTTTCTTGAGAATGTCCCATGGCTCCACTGGTTCAACTCGCCTTCTCATTCCTCAAACAACCAGATCATCTTTCTCCAGGAGTGTACACATTTCAGACAAACATCTCGATGCTTATATCTGAAACAGTAATCAGAAAAGGTTGCCCCCCTTTCCCCCACAAGAATATTTTCACACTTACACATCAAAGTCACAGATATTTCATCTCAAAACATCAAACATCAGTAATGTCTTAAATTCATTTTAAAATGAATGCCATTAAAACATTTCTTATAAATGACAGTTACATATCAATGCCAATAAAATATTTTTCATAAATTATAAAGAATCACCCCCCTTTTGATAGTAGTACATTTTCAAAAGAATGTTTACTATCATAAAACAATTCTAATTAACATCATCATCTGCTTGTGACTGAGTTACAGTCATGTCGTTCATGCAGTGATGTGACTGGCAAAGTGTGAATGTCGTCTTCTCTATTTCCTTTCAACAGTGCCAACTGGGTTTCTAAATTGCCTATTTGCTTAAGCAAATTGTGATAGCCCACCTTTCTTTTATGTGAAAAGTGACACTCTCTTGCCTTGTGTCCTGTCTTTCCACATGCAAAACAAATAACTTCTTGATCGTTCCTTCTTTTCTGCAAACAGTGCCTTGCAATGTGACCATCCCTTCCACATGCATGACAGACAAAGCTTTGAAGAGATCTCTCATTGTCTTGACAATGTCTAGCGATGTGACCAGCTTTTCCACATGCATAACAAACAACCTCCTGATCTTCCCTCCTTTTCTCCAAACAATGCCTTGCAATGTGACCATGCTTTCCACATGCATGACAGACAAAGCTTTGATGAGGTCTCTCATTGTCTTGACAATGTCTAGCAATGTGACCAGCTTTTCCACATGCATAGCAAAGAATAACACCTTCTGAATTTACTCTCCTTGTTATATGATGGAAATCATCAGAAAATCTAGAACATTTTCTTCTGCCAAAGGCAGCAACTGGATGTCTAGATTTGGCATCTTTCATTTGATTATTTGCATTCGCATTATTGTTGTAAAACTGTGTCATTTTAGCAATAATGTCATTATACTCAGAGAATGGTGTCACAAACATTGACACAGCAGAATGAGTGAGTGGGTCACATTTGTTAATCAAGGCAGACTTGAAACTGACATCATTCTTAGTGATATCAGAATTGCCACTGAAAGTTTTAAACACCTCCAATAATCGTTCTGAAAATGCTGCTGGGTGCTCTCCTTTCCTCATGTGCATCTCAGATATGTTATCCCAATTAACTGACAACACACCTAAAACTTCAAGCATTGCCTGTTTCCTCTCTGACTTATTTGCAGTTCTGTCCTTTACTTTCTGAGTTAAGGCTCCAGACAAAGTGTCAGGCAAGCACATTCTTAACAAAACACATGCATCACTGTCTGTAAATTGGTAAATCTCTGCATATTCCTCCAAGTTTTTCAGAAAATCTAATGGATCTTGTTTGGCAGGATCAAATTTCCCAATATTCTTAATGACAATTTCTAGTTCAGTTGGATTAAATCCTCTGACCATGGTAGTGGTCATTTGCTCTTCCCTTCCTTCAGTAGCACGCATAGTTGTTGTAGTATGAACTGGTGCCATGGGAAATCTAACTGTACAGTCAGAGTCTTGACTACTGAATGACTGAGAATCTCTTTCCCAACCCTCAGAGCTATGTTCCTGCAAATCTGGCATTTATGGATCTGGGTTACACAGTGTGTCCCCTAACAATGTCTTACTGGTGTTTTTGTCAGTTATGCCATTCTTGATCATAAACTCACAAGCTGTCTTTGTTTCCTCCAAATTGCTGGCCCACAATTTTTCCACAGATGATTTAAGCATGTCATTGTTAGTTTTAAGAAATGCAATCTCATTCTGCATTCTGATCTTTTCTTCTTTCCATATCATTTCACTAGCTAGGTAATTTTTTGTAGAAATTACCCCCACAGCGAGTTGTTCATTTTCAGCTTTTAACTCATCAACTTTCTTCCTAGTTACTTTGTATGAAGCAAAAACTGCTTGAAGTGCATTAGCAATTTTTCCTTCTTTGTTCTTAGGCTTTTTGGGGGAATTTTTGAATTGACACATTGCCCAATTGTATGGATCATCTGCTTTCTCTATTAGGGATGTCCCGATCAGGTTTTTTTGCCCTTGAGTCCGAGTCCGAGTCATTTGATTTTGAGTATCTGCCGATACCGAGTCCCGATCCGATACTTCTATAATACATCAAAAATAGAATAAAGAAGAGCGAAAAAAAAAAACAGATCCAGGACGTTCCTTATTTTTTATTTAATTACAAACAGAGCACTTCTGTGAGGTAGCTTGAACAATCAAGTAATAAATAACATAAATTGTTCACTTCACTTCACTTTAGTGCAACAGTAAATATAAAAAAAAGGCTAATATAAAAACAAATATATTTGGTTTGATTTGGGTATGCTGCAGTCTGTGTAATAACTAAAATAATGTTCATATATATCATATTTTCTGGCTAGTTTACTTTAGTTTTTTATAATACACCATACTTTAACCCAAACTGAATAATAAAAAACAAGTTTAAATGGGTAAATCTTCTATTATTATTTTTGATTCTTAATTTTCTTTTCTGTCATACTCAAATTCTTGTTAAAACACATTAGACATGCGTATTGTGTGCATTTTGAACACTTTTTGTGTGAAATTATATTATATTATATTTTGTCCATCAAAAGTGTGCTTTCACTTTAATTACGCGTCAGCAGAGCAGCGTGTGTCTCAGTCAGCTCCCTAGTTCAGTAGTCAGGGCACTGATCAGGGTATCAGCCACATTCACTTTCATTATATACTGATTCACGACCTAAAGAGCTAGGGAGCTGATTGAGACACAGGGATAGACTCGGTGCCGAGACTGCTGCTTACGCGACGCTCCTGCCTGACGCTCGAGCTGCTCCTGCTGCCTGTGTGAATGCATCCGTTGGTTGACATGCACGCTGAAAAAAATATGTGCTACTCACGCGCCGCTTACGCTTGCAGTGTGAAACAGGCCTAACTCTGTGCCACCGCATCAATATAGATGTGTTAAAAATAATGAGAATATATATATATATATATATATATATATATATATACATATATATCCGAGTCCTGATCGGGAGGTAACATCCGATTCCGATCGAGTCTGAAACCACATGATCTGGCCCGATTTCCGATCACGTGATCGGATCTGGACATCCCTATTCTCTATCCCGTCAAACATTCCAGGTGAACCGTGCTTAGCAACGTATTTAATGATAATTTCTTCCATTTTCAAAACCTTATTGAACTGTGAGGATTCATCAACTATTCACAATATCTTGTTTCAATGACTATATGTTATCTAGTTGCTTTAAGATAACCGTTAGTCTAATTCAGACACAAATGAACTCCATCGGGCCTTAAATCTTACTACTCTGAATAGTTAAACATGTAATACTGTCACAGTACATTGGACAAAACCACATACTTAGCCACAGTAGTTTGGGCTTAAGTTTATCAAATTTAAAACAATGCCTCAGTACGTTGGGCAAAACCACACTGCTTCGGGTTATTGTTTTAAATTTCCCAGAATCACTTTGCGTCAGACTCCCAACACTGCACTTCAGTTATTCTTTCAAATAACGGTTAGAAATAATTGTGTGACCACACTGCATTGGGTCAATTCAGTTACTTTAGAATCTTAACAGAATTATAACAACTCTACACTCAGTTTCAGTTACGTTAGAAACTTACCACTTTGTTTCAACTACTTTAGAAACAACAATTCTAATACAATTCTGTCACCACACTGCGTTGGGTTGATTCAATTACTTTAGAATCTTAGCCAAATTATAAGAGACCAACACCAAGTTTCACTTACTTAAGAAACTTTAAACTTAAGCACTTTGTTTCAGTTACTTTAGAAACAACAATTCTAATACAACTTTACCAACACACTGCATTGGGCTGATTCAGGTCTGTTAGAATCTTAAACAAAATTGTACAGAATAGGCTTAAGAACTCCTCCTGCTAATACTGAATAAACCAAATTCTCTTCTGTCCTTAAAATTTCCTTTCTAGTTTTTTTTTAAACGAGGGCGTTCCCTGACAAAAAACAGCATAAAAGAAAGAAAACAGCTTTTTCTTACCTTTTCTCACTTTTTTGGAAATCCCTCCTGGCTGGCTCGCCAATGTAAGAAAAAATGATGAGGACGTTGAAGATCTCGATGAAGAAGTTTATTGCAGCGTAACAGTGACAAAGTACACGTAGCACCTTGGGTTCATCGGAGTCAGACTGACCCAGAACATCCAAATCTCAAACCTTTTATCCTGTTTACAGTTTGCCACTCTTGATGTAAATGTAGTTTCTCATGTTTTACCAGCTGTGGTCTGTATGTTAATGAAGCTGTGACACCTCATTGTATGAGATGGTTCTCTGTGTCCCACACCCATTTCCATTCTACAATTGATTACCATTTGCTCAGGATTTGATCAACCAAATGGTACATAAACAAAATACCAGTTGACTTTCTTCTTCTCTATGATAATTAAACCATTTTGGGGATGAGCTCATTCTAAAATATACTTTGGAGTGGAATCTAGGTCGAGGCAGACTACAATTTCTTACATCTATCAATGTACTAACTACAGTTTATTTACTAGCAATGAACAAGTTTGTAAATGATTTGTAAATAATTTATATATTACATTACCAACATTTTAAGGAACACTGAATGAATCCAATTAATGTCTAATAAAGGTTGGATTAAAGCACTTAATTATTGACATTTTCCTTTTTGTCCGTGAACTAATCTAAAACAAACATTCTGAGAACTATGAAAAGAGAGCCATGTCAAAGTTAATTACCCACTAATGTTGTTAACAATGCATTCATCATCTCAATCGTGTATTTATTGCATAAAAAACCCATATATCTAACTCTTTACATATGAGCTATAAACAATGATAATTGTGTTAATTACAATGACAGCGAATGAAGAACTCACTATTTGTATGTAGCCAAATAATAAATTAACGATGTAGAGACTACAATATATTAACTATGAATTAACTATAAACTAATGGTTTAAAAATGATTTGCAAGTACTTTATAACTGTATACTTATTATACAGTGTTACCAAACCATTCTCTCTCCATAGGCTCTGATTTGATTCTGCAGTTAACTCCTAAAAAAAAAAAAAAAAAAAAAATGTAACAAGTAATTGTTAGCTATTATTACTAAAATAAAATATAAATAAAAACAGTCATACTGTGTTACAGATGCTGGTAGAGCAAATACATAACAAGGAAGAGTAACGTATAACTTGATAATCCACAGGGAGAAACACAGAATCCAGAGCAGAGAATACACCAACACATCCAAGTACCCGACAAACAACTAAACACAGACAGGAACTTAAATACACTGACACAAACAAGCTTAACAGGTTAACAAGGGGGCGTGGTCTAATTAGTGTCCATGGTGACTGAATGTGGCGGGAAACAGAACAAAGGAACACGTGACAAAATGCAAACCAAAACAAACAGAACATGTAACACTACACCCCCGGTAGGGAGGGCTGGAGGGGGTTCGAGGGAGGAAGGAGCGTAGGCGCAGGAGTTGGGACGTCAGATCGAGGAGTACTGGAGCATGCAGAGGCAGAGGGTGGAGCCAAGGGCTTCTCACAGCCGTGACGAGATGACTCCCAGATGGCCCGAGGTGTAGCCTCACCACTGAGAGGAGGCGCTGATGGACTGATGGGAGGCATCGATGATGGGACGACAGGAATAGCTGGGGACAGGGGCAAAAACTGTGGAGCAGAGGAAGGTCCAAAACAAAAAACAGAGTCAAAGGTGTGCTGGAGAGGTAGTGGATGAGGGAGGTTTGGAGGGAACACAGGGCTGGATGGAACCAGCGGGGAGACGGACAGTTCAGGGCTGGACGGAACCAGCGGGGAGACGGACAGTTCAGGGCTGGACGGAACCAGCGGGGAGACGGACACATAGACAGACTCAGGAGATAACAGAGGGGGAAACAAAACAACCTCTCCACCATCAAAAAAAAAAGTTTCTCCAGTTTGGTGGCCAAACACTCACTCTCAGTGGCGGGGGGTTGGGCGGGGCACCCTTCCATCCTGTCGAACTCCACTAAGACTCCCTCAGCGATGGCAGCCGGCTCACACACCTGGTCAGGCACGCGTTGCTCAGGCTCCGTGGCGATATTCAGCTTGGTCGCTCATGTGCGCTGGCTTGTATGTCACGGCAGAGTGGCTCTCGTTGCCTGCGATGGGCTCGGGCTGTCGATCCTAGCAGTCGGGGTGTTGTTGGCTGGGCACTGGGTAGCTAGTGGGGCTGGTGTGGTCGTTGACAATGTTAACTGTGAGTGGCGAATCACAGGACACCAGCACCCACTCAGTGTAATCCATGAAGCTCCCTCAAGGCCCCTCCCTGTACAGCAGCGCTTTGGTGGCGGTGTTCAGGCCGGCATATAGAAAGCTGCAGAGGCTGCTGTCCGGGAAAGTAGTAGCTGGCACAAGACAGAGGAAATCCTCTAGGTGTGCCTCGAGGGAGCAGTCCTTCTGGTCAAGGCAAAGTAGTTGAACTGACCAAAAGGAGTCCATGGTGCAGAAAAAAACAAAAAACGAACTCACCAAAAACACAGAACAAACAAAACACTGACGACAAAATCACGCCGCAACCATTTCGGTCGGGTCTTCTGTTACGGATTCTGGTAGAGCAAACACACAATGAGGAAGAGTAACGTATAATAAGTCTTTACTTGATAATCCACAGGGAGAAACACAGAATCCAGAGTAGAGCATACACCAACACATCCAAGTACAAATGAGACCCGATAAACAACTAAACACAGACAGGAACTTAAATACACGGACACAAACAAGCTTAACAGGTTAACAAGGGGCGTGGTCCAATGAGTGTCCATGGTGACTGAATGTGGCAGGAAACAGAACAAAGGAACACGTAACAAAATGCAAACCAAAACAAACAGAACATGACGGTGACTGTAACATACTGATGCTGATATAAATTAAACCTAAACACTCTAATAGCCTCTTCTTGTAAGGAATTGGTTAGGAAATATTTTTTGTAATATGACTGTGAAATTAACCATTATTATTATTATTATTATTTTAATAAATAAATAAATAAATAACAGCAAATTAATTTATCAATTTGCCACTTCTATAATTCAAAGTGACATCAAAAACAACAAATTCCTTAAGTGTAATAAGTGTGTGCCACAATCAGCTGCTGGTCATTATTTTGTTAAACAAAATAAATCACATGATGTTTCTCTGTCTGTCATTCATTCTGATAAGCCGTTTAAATTAGTGCATTGACTGAGTGATGTCTGTCACTGCACTGTAAAAAAAAAAAATTTTCATGATTTATCACCACAACTTTTCACAAATCTTTTGTAAATCAGCTTGGATTCATAAATGTTGTTCAAATAACATAACATTTTGAGCTTCTCATAACATAATATTTTGAGTTTCTGTTGATTAAATTAATCTCTTTCTTTGTATCCACTCAAATTTTATAGTTTAAATGAACTCCAACCAGGTTAGGCTACATTAAGTTAAAAAACAACAAATCATTTTAAAGTGTGATGTCTTTAAAAATAAAAAATTGCATCGTGTTAATCTAATGCCACATCCACAATAATATGTTTTAATTTAAAAATTAAATTTTCAAATCAAAATAACATTTTCTAAAGTTTGTCTTCAAGTTCCATTTTCACTGGAGGAAAACAACTGTAGTGTGATGTGGGGTGTGAAGGCAGTGAAAACTTTCAATGAATGGGAAACCATTGCATCAAATTATGCAAAGAACTTCATAGATGCAGATATTATAATCTATCAATAAATGCACACACCTTATCCTCTGCTTCTGATGCTGGTGCTACATTACTTACACTCACATTACAGGGGGGGTGAGTAGTGACCTAGCAATGCCCCTGCCAATGACAAAAAACATTATTACAGAAGTGGTGCACAGGATACCAAAGTGCAAAGTCTGTCTCGCTCTCTGTGTACAGTTACACTGGGGTATTATCAACCCTTTGACGCGTACGATCACACCGGTGTGATCAGTCTTGGCTGGCCCCAGGAGCGTACGATCACACCGGTGTGATTAGAACGTTCAGTGCAACTGCCAAATTCAAATGTGCGTGCGCGCTTTAACTGGCGCTAAACCAGAGACGGACGCGCGCAGCGCTTTTCATATATCACATATATGCAGTGTTTTCAACCAAATAATGTTCATTTCAGGTTTCAGACATTTAAATACACATGAGTACTAACAAAACAATATATTTAGAGTTTGTAAAATACACAATGATGTATATAGAAGTGGAAATAACAACCTTTTCCATTATAACTTGACAACACGTTTAATTCATATCATATACACATTGTGAAAGTAACTTAAAAGCTTACTCTATTCTTCCCCAGTTCCCCGGCACACTTACTTTCATGTATTTCGGGAAAAGTGGATAAATTCAGGGGTTGTAAATCCAACAGATCCGATTCTCTGCGCGGTGCAAACTAACATGGCGGCGCCCATCGCTCAAATGGCTGTTTAAACAGCAAAACACATCCATTTGCACATATTTGGCAATCGGAATATTAGATATTTCATGCTATAGTTAACAAATTTGTGAATATTTTGAATAAAAAAGGAAAAATTAAATGAAAGCAGATCATCATTCATACAGCGCTGCGGTGTGTCATGTAACAAGCAATGACGCGTCACCATGGAAACCATAAAGTGATACGTTCTAAATAACGGTCACCTTAAAAAAACTCACGCTGGGGGGTCAGCCAGAATATTTGAAACTTACGTGCGAAAGGGTTAAAGGACTGGCAAAATGATTCTAGACCCCTCAAACCCGTGCCACTTCCTCTTTGAACTTTTGCCGTCTGGTCGGCACTACAGAGCAATTTTTGGTAACACTTTAGTATAGGGAACATGTATTCACTTTTAACTATGACTTTTCCCTCAATAAACTCCTAATTTACTGCTTATTAATAATTATTAAGTTAGTTGTTAAGTTTAGTTATTGGGTAGGATTAAGAATGTAGAATTAGGTCATGCAGAACAGGGCATTAATATGTGCTCAATAATTACTAATAAACAGCCAATATTCTAGTAATATGCATGCTAATAAGCAACTAGTTAAAAGACCCTAAAATAAAGTGTTACCCAATTTTTATTTAACACACCATACCTCTATTTACATTTCCTTACCTGAAAGTACACTGTAAGAAACTGACTGTGAAATTCACAGTAATTACCTGGCAGCAATTTTCAAGTAACTTACTATAGAAGAAATAACCATATTTTTGCTGTTTCATTTACAGTATCAACCATGTAAATGTAAAGCAAAACTCTGGTAATATTGTCACAAGTGAGGCTCCCGCACTTTCTCCCCCACACCACAGGAGGGAGCCTTCACCGGAATATTGAATCTTTACGATTTGGACTGCATTTCCCATAGGCCCTCATTCCTGGGACTGAATGTGCAAACACCTGCACCACATCACACTCTCACACTATTTAAGCAGCACACATCGCAAAGTCTTGATTTGCCCCGGTGATCATTTCTGAGCATTTTTGTGGATTGTTATTCTGTTGCCGTTTGGATTGTTTATCTCTGTGTGATTCTCTGCTGCCTGCCCCGACCCTCGTCTGTTCTTTGGACTGTGTTTGTTTGCTGCCTGCCCTGATCCTTGCCTGTACCCTGAACTAGTTATGTCCAAATGAAGCAATGAACCAGTATTGAACCACTTCATCAATTGTTTTGAAAATGGGATCATTCATTCAAAGCTTCGTTTCAGTGACATCTAGTGGCAAAACTGTAGAGAGCAAAATAATGTCTGTATAAGTGTAACTAGGGTTTGTGTGAATGATGTAAATAAACTTTGATTGATTGGTTGATTCTATTAACGTAGGCTATGTAGTGTGGTAGTTGGGAGAAGGTGTGCTTGGGGGAACAGAGGATGTGTTGTAATGGTAGGGGGTGCTTGTGTAACTAGGGCAGGGAGTGATTATGTACATGGGATGGAGATTTAAAGATTTTTGTTTAGAAACAATATTTTTTCCACTGTTTTTGGACTGAGTCTGTTTCTTTTTTTGCTGACAATTTCTCCAGCTTTCGAAAACACACGTTCACATGGCACTGATGTGGCTGGTGTGCATAAGTATTGCTTTGCTAGCCTAAACAAATGTGCATAGATATTTTTGTGTTCATTCCAGTAGGTCAGAGGATCTTCAGATCTTTCCAAGGGAAGGTCTGTCATGTATCACTGGACCTCTACAGTAGCATCTATTGTGGAATTCCTCTGGGTTCTTTCCATAGTTGCATGTTCATCAAGGCTTTTCCAAAGGTTAAAAGCTGAAAGACAGGAACATGAGAGTAATATGCACTGTAAGGTTTCATTTTGTATAATGTTTTTACTTATTTTCTCATGTATTAATAATTACCTACTTATAACATTACCTGTGGAGGATGGATTTTGTACATTTGGTGATGCTGGTTGCAGTGGAGCTGATGTAGATGGATTTGTAGGTGTGTCCAGTGTGTGCCTCATCAGCGCTGCACATTCAGAAGTCAGTCGTCGCACCGCATATTGTGATTTGTCTTGACTGCAGAAACCAATGCATTTAAATCTCGGGTCAAGCAGTATGGACAGTGACTGGTTGAGTTCTCAAGCATGTCAAATTTATTCAGGAGGGTTGTAGGCATGTTCTGTCCCAAACGTTTTGTGGTCACGTTGTTGGTATTGATCAGTAATTCCTGAGTTGTGTGAAGCAACATTTTTATCAGTGGAATGACCATTGACCCCGACACTCTCTTCTGCTGGGACATTTCCACTGTTGCCATGTAAAATGGTTTCAGCACTTGTAGACAAGCAGCTACTGTTTCATAATCATCAGAAGAGAGAGGATTAACTTCTGTTCTGAGCGATGCCAGAGCTGCTCTCTGTCTGCCTCTCATCATATAAGCGCGTGTCCACCTCCTGGATCAGCTTCTTAACTGCACAATTCATCTGATGTTGTACATTTTTCAGCTTCTCTTTAGCGGTAGTGCTTGATCTAAAATAAGTCACCACTTTCTGTGCCCTTGTGTGCAGATCTACTAGGCCAGGTGTTTGGTCAATGGATTTTTTGACCACCAAATTTAGTGCATGTGCAATGCACACTACATGCCTTATCGCAAAATTTCTGGCAGTGGCTGTCATGTTAGCTGCAGCATCAGTTACAAGGCATGTAACCTTTCCCTCAATGCCCCACTCAACCATGAGAGACCTCTTGGCAGCTGCAATGTTTTCAGCAGTGTGGTTTTGAGGGAATGGCAGCACTCCTAAAAGTACTGTGGCCAGCATTGCATCATCAAGCACAAAATGGCAAGTGATGTAGGAACTGTGGACAAACCAGACAAATGAATCATTCAGATGATTCTTTCAAAACATATTTCTAATTCAGAATCAAGGTTCCGGCTCCAGCTCGTCTACAGAGAGAACCAATGCTGATTATTTTTACGACACCCTATGCTTCCTGATAGCAGGAGAAGTGACAAACCAAAGGGTCACCCAAGAAGATAAAGATTCTTTGATCACCAGATCAAAGAAACAGAGAGACAATGCAGACCCTTTTGTTTCCTTACTTTGCAGAAAAACCAAAGATACTGTTCTACAAATAAAACTGCATCAAAATTGTTCCAACAATTTTAATGGACTTATCAAACATCTTTTAACTACATACATTTTGCATTATGTGTCCACAAGTACTACCTGTAACCAGTTATGCTTTAGAACACTCACAATTCATGTAAATGTGTTAACTCTTGACTGAATGACTGAAAGTATGCCTTATTTGGACTTGATTTATTTCTTTTCATCTTTCTTAAATTATGGCTTGAATGAAATCTGTTTAAAATGTATCATATTCCAGTTAATAGAAATTATGTTAAAATGGCACTCTGCTAAAGCAGAGACAGACTGGGATGTAACACCTATGTTTTATTGGGGGCAGAGAAAAGCCCTTTTGAAACAGGACAATATCTGATTGGCCAAAACTCCTCTGAGGTGTGACAAACAACTAAGTTTAAATAGTCAAACTGCAAGAGAAGACCAGTTCAAATTCGAGTTAAAATTCAAGTTCAAGAAGAAAGAACTGGTCAGTCATGACCAGAAGAACCAAGAACTATGGAGTAATAAGAACAGACAAGCAGCTCACTCAAGCCATTCAATTTTCACTCAGTTTTCTTTTCTTTTACTTAATTTTCTTTTCCGTTGAAAGTCTCGTGTTCTAAGCTTTGCTGCAAAGTTGAACCAACGACTTTTGCCGCTTCAACTCCAGCGACAAAGAGACTTCCTTTTTGATTGGTCCACACGGACCTGACCCTGGACAAATCATCGACTTGGGAAACCCTTCTCTGCACGACGAGGGAAATTCACATTTAAAGTCAACGCAAGCAAGTACCTCCAGATTAAAACTGAACTGGTGCATTTAAATTAATGATTCATGGTTCGTTCGGGTCTTTGAAATGCATTGATAGGAATTCTGTTAATCATCTCTCTCTCTCTCTCTCTCTCTCTCTCTCTCTCTTAAAACTCTTTCTCTCTCATTTCCTTCTTACTGCAACGTGTATGAATGTATGTGTGTGTATGTGCGTGTGTTTGTGTTAGATTAGTTTGTGTTAGAATAAATACAATCTCTTGTAGATTTTTAAAAGAAAGTGTCTTGTATTATGTGCTTCTATAATTTAATGTCTTAAACTGCGATCTTAAGTTACCGTGCTTTAATCAGTGTTTTCACGATTGTTGGATATTTATATCCGCTAGAAGAGCTTATTATGGCTCGAGCAAATGAACGCTGGACGAATCAGTTGCTCGGTCGTAAACTTAAAACTCTTTATAATTCCCTAATAAATTATTTCATTTGAGCTAATTTTACTTCCTAGGGTGTGTTCCCTACAGTGACTGCAAGATATGCATCCATATTAATAGAGGTCCACATATCAGAAGTATGAGAAGACTCACTCCCTCCATGTTCTGCAGTTGAGCCTTGGCCTTGGTCTTCTCCTCATCATATTTTTCATCCACCATCTTCTTTAGAGCCTGTCTAGATGGCCGAGTGTATGTGAGGTCTAGCTTTCCCACAAACTCTCTGAAGCCCTGGTCATTCACAATGGAAAAAGGCTGAGAGTCTTTCACCAGCATATTAACAAGAGCCTTATCCAGCTGTTGCTTCCGGCCCACTAAGACAGAAACAAACTGTTATGTGAAATCACGTTAGTGTAATGTTTAATAAATCACTGTGTGGAAGAATGTGTATAATAAATATAGCCTACCATGATCTGTGTTCTCCTGCATGCCCTCATGCTTGGCTTTGAAGTGCCTCAGAATTGATGACGTATTATTATTATACGCCAATTACTGGGGACACAGCAAGCACTGGACCTGTGTAAACAGCAATATGCAAACAAACTAATTATTACATACATCACTATAATGCTACTTAATGTTGACTTCACATACATCATGGAACCTATTGTACCAACAGTAATGACAGTATTAGCCACTTATGTAACTTTGCTTAAGTTACCTGGCCTAAGCCAGGTGCAGTAGGATGACCAAGGTATAATAAAGCACCTACCTTATTAGGACTGATCAGATGAAAATGTTCCCACATTGGAGAACAAGTTCTCTTCCTAGCTGGCTCCATGATGATGATCAAACAAATGCAGTGATAATAACAACTATGCAAACTCCCACATCTTGTGCATCATTTTGGGTGTCTATATAGTCATATTTCGTGCCAAAAAAGCTGCTGAAGCGTGCGCGCAGCAAAGTCTCGCGTCACGAAGCCTCTCGCGATGCGAAACAGTATAGACTGGTCTGAATCAGTCATGTGATTCACTCAGAGAACGTCATCGGTCACGTGTGTTTTTCCACACCAAAGCAAGCTTCGAAGCAGTATTTCAATAAAAATGCTGCTTCGAGTTCAAAGCTTGTGTCGGAGCATCGGTGTCAGTCCCTGTTTTCGCCTCTGTCTTTGCCATTGCCCTGTTATGGTTGTTATTAATAAAAGCTGCAAATGGATCCCCACTCTGTTGACCCTTCATTATATATATATATATATATATATATATATATATATATATATATTATTAAATAAATATATTTATATTATTAAAAATATATTTATTTAATATATTATTATAAATATTCTATATTTATATTATTATTATTATTAAACCGGACAGTGTAGTGACTGACAGAAAAGCATTGGGTGGAGAGAAGGAATTGGATCAGCAAAGGACCTCTAGGCAGCAATCGAACTTGAGTCACCAGAGGTGCAATTGCTCTACATGTCAGTGTGCTAAACACTAGGCTATTGGCACCGACCGGTTCGCAATGTTCATGTTCAAGTGCTGTTTAGTTATAATGTTTCAGAACCAACAGTCAACAGTCACAGTTAAACAGCTCATCATTATAATAAGCTTTATTATTCATTATTCACTGGACGAGGATGCAAAAAGCATGCGCTCTGTGTAACTTAACAGCTGGGTTATAGTAATGCCACCGCTGTGTTGTCATCTGGTGGGTTTCCTGCCAAAAAGCTTTTTTTTTTATTTTTTTTTTTAGTTTCCTCTGACCATAGAACCAGGTACCTTTTGAAGTTCCAGTCGTGTCTGACAACTCTTTTATTGAAACCCTCCCAAACAACTTTTGGTGATGTAGGTGCTGTTTAGTTTTTTCTGACCCCAAGACTCAAATAATTTCTGCAATTCTCCAGCTGTGATCCTTGGAGAGTCTTTGGCCACTCAAACGCTCCTCCTTACTGTGCATTAGGACACTATAGGCACATGTCCTCTTCCAGGCAGATTTGTAACATCTTTAGTTGATTGGAACTTCTTAATTATTGCCCTGATGGTAGAAATGGGGATTTTCAATGCGTTAGCTTTTTTCTTATAGCATTTTCTCTTTTGTGAAACTCAAAAATCTTTTGCTGCACATCAGAACTATATTCCTTTGTTTTTCTTTGTGATGAATGATTAAGGGAATTTGGCCTTTGTGTTTACTCATATTTGTACTCCTGTGGAACAGGAAGTCGTGGCTGGACAATTTCATGCGCCATCAAAATAAAGTGCTAACAGATGTTAAGTAGTCAGCCTACTAATATTCTAATGGCTGGTAGTTGACATACAGTTGCAAAGTTACTTATAGTTAATAGAATGTCTAAAGTGGACTATGGAAATAAAGTGTTACCAAAAACAAAAAATATGTAATCTCTTATACTTACAATAATGGAAAGTGTCCTACCTGATCAGAGTATTGTTACAACATTAACAGCTTTTTGACACTGTTCTTGTAAGAGGCCTTCAAATGAAGCTAGGTTTTATATTACAGGAGTGACTGACTGCTCCATTTCTCATTACTCTCATATTACCACTCATTAGCATTGTAACTGTCTTAGCCTTGTGCATTATTAGTGTGTGTGAGTGTGTGTGGCATATGGTGATAGTCTCATCTTGGATGAATGCCTAAGTGTCTGCAGGCGACTGGAGAGTTTCCTGCCACTCTGACATTTAGGTTCTATTAAACTGTAGGACTGCAAGACATACAAATATACTGCAGGTCGTCAGAAAATGGTGCCATGCATTTTTGGAAATTTTAGGAATTTAAAAGTGTTACTATTTCCCATCTTCAGACCCAAGGGCCCGTAGACATGGGAGAGTCCCCCTATGGCAGTGCTCCCATTACAATATTCAGATAAGTGGTTGACAAGTATGAATTTCGCAGTGGTCATGTCTTAAATCATTACTCCTAATCATAAATATGTCTTGCAAAGTACTGACAGATAATAAAAATAACTGATTACTATAATTATTTCCCATGAGATTGACTAGGCTGTAAAAGAGGGTTAAAGAGTTGACAGTTGTATCAGATTTTAATTTAACACATTTAAACACTAATTCAAACTAAACTCTCAAATAGTATGTCTATGTGGACATAAATTGAACACAAATTGCATTGTTTCTGGATAAAAATCCAGGTGTAAAATATGGAAGTTGGAGGAGAAAGATCAAAGCAGTGAGGCAAAAAAAGATTGAACACAATATTAGTACATGGTAAAACACACTTACTGCTTTTTGGGACTTAAATCTCATAATTACAGCTGGGGATCTAATGTGGCAAATCTGAGGCTTAACTAGTGCTGTATTCATTACAGTGTTTGTGAAATGATTACTGTCACTGCTTGGCATCCAGCTCAAATTAAGTTCAATATCTAGTGTATTGGGAATTTTTAAATTGGGTATTTTATTCTCTAAGCTAATGAGAATAGTGTTGTCTGTCACAGTAGTGGCTGTAATTATGTGCACAACTAAGAAGATAATCTAACAACACAGCCATTCAGAAAACACAGGAGATATAGCAATATGTAAGATGTATGGATAATGAGTAGTTCTACAACAAAGACCCGGTAGGCAGGTAAACATTTGATTATTTATTTTATGGAAAAATTAAATAACTATAAATTTGTGTCCAGCTATAGTCCTAACAAGTTCTTTGGCGTAGGCCCCATCCTTATTCCAGGTCTTAAGGTAAGCTGGCAGTTCCTGCCTGAAGATGAAGTCAGGGGTGGAGCCAACCCCCGGACAGGTGGAAAGGGTCAGACCTATATATTTATTGTGTCAGATCGTAATTGGCTCGATCTAATAATATCTTAATGAATGATGTGGCATTAGAGTCTTCCTGGTAGAACCTACTCTGAAGCTTTCACTTCCCTACATTATTACAGGACAGAAAGTTCACTGTGTGCAAATATTCGAAAAGCACGCCCAGAAAGCTGCATCTAGGCAGTGTTTCTTCATGGTCAAAAGTGACCAAAGCCTTAAAATGTTAATCCAACAATTGTTGTTCCAAGCCATTTAAAATATTTAAAATCTTTAAAAATGTACATACTCAAAATATTTAAAATTTGGTGCCATAAAGGCTGAATAATTGGACACTCCCAGATACAGTGAATAAAAGTACCTCTGTCCTTTTGACATTTCCAACAAACATTTTTTTTTTTTTTTTAGACCCAGTCTATTAAGTCTAAGAGGTATCAGATAGAACCTGTGTATGATTTTGTACTGTGTAAATTGCCCTCTGGCTTCTCTTATGTATTTACCGCCTCCGCCTCCTGCCTCTGATTCAGTCACTCCACCTCGGCTTGTCATCCAGAGTCCTCCGCTCTGGCTCCTCTCCCCCTCGGCTCCACCTGGGACCATCGGCCTTCGGCTCCACCGGGCTCCCTCAACCCTCCAACTCCACCTTGGTCGGATGTCACCATGCCTTTGTCACGGACTTGCAAGATGTCTGCTGCGTGCCATCTCTCCACCCCTATGGCTCTGCCCTCTCTCTGGCTCTGCCTCGGCCCTCAGTCACTCCAGTTTAACCTCAGACCTCTGGCACCCCGGCTCCACCTCGGGGAATCGTCGCCACACCTCTGTTGCAGGCTCCAAAGCCTGCAGTATTGTACCTGGTCATCGGCCATCCATCTGCGCTCTGGGCTCCTTCTCCACTGGCTCTGTCTCCATCCACCATCCCCATGGCCTCGTCAATTTACACCATAGCTCCTCCTTCCCTCGACTCCCCGTAGGGCATCATCATGGCTGGACTTTGGATTTTCCACCAGCTCATCCTGCTCCTGGTCTCCCCTGGCTCCTCCCACCTTCCACTCCCCACATGGACTGTTTTCTGTGCCCTGGACTCTTTCTTTTTGGTTTTCTTCAGTTCTTCGCCCTCCTCCAGAACCCCCACCCTCCCTTCTCACTTGGACTCTTACGGCGCGAGGATGCACCTCCCCGGGAGGGGCCGAACTGTAACGTGTATGTTTTCTGTGATTAATTTGCCCCATCGTCTGACCTAGTTTTCCTGAGTTGTCTAATTAGTCATTTCCTTCACCTGTGTCCTGTTAATCACCTTGATGAGATCCTTTGTTTGCTTCATGCATTTATACCCTGTGTTCTCCCTCATTCCTCGTCTGTTCTCAACAATGTTAAGATGTGTTTATGTGAGTTTCCTGTCTTATTAAATGTCATTGTTCCAATTCTCCTTTACCATCGTGCTTCTCACTACACTACATTATGTGACAATATTAGTATTTATTATTATGTACTTGGAATCTACACTGTGCCTTGGCAACACGAGATCCGTTCATATTACATCCCTCAAGAAGAAAATTCAACAGCCCTGAGGCTAAAACACCTGAAAGCGCACAGCTGTACATGTCGAGATATTTCTGAATGAACACAGCCAGCCCCCTCAAGAACTGACTGTGCATGTCCCACACCCAAATAGTAATGTACACCGATCGTGTGTCATCTCCTGTGTTCCTGTGGGAAGAGTGAGCCATCACGTCCTCTATAAGAACTTGGGGCTCGCGTGTCGATCTGGCTGATGAACAAGAGACAGGTCCAGCCCTTTCTCTTGCTCTTTCACCAGAAAGAGCAAGGTCCTTCGAGAGGTCCTTCAGACCGCTTATGAAGCATGCTTTGGTGCTTCTTCAGACTGCACTGAGGACGCTGGTTCTCTTGTAGATATGGATCTCGAGTTCACTGCCTCTGAGCGCAACTCTCATGATGATAGATCTTACGATGAATTACTGGAGGTAATCACTCGCGCTGTGGACAGTCTTCAGTTAGACTGGCCTTCCCCAGAGGTGAGTCAAGATTACATTCTTGGCCATCCAGCCCAAGGGGTCTGGAGAGGCCGTCAGCTCGATTGGCACAACAATTGCCTCAAACTGATGGCTGTATTTCTGGCCCTAAAATACTTCCTCCGGCAGTTAACCTGTTAACCTTAATGAGGATGCCAACGCACTAAAGCTTCTTTGTTTAAATTAGCTCAAATACTGTTAGATATAATGTAATTACCTTGACAAACTATACATCATTAAAAAGATCTAAGACTCAAGCTTCAAGTTTTAACCTCTGTTTTACTCTCAATATCATATGTGACCCGTTCTGGCGAAATGAGTCGGAAGTCGCAACATTCTATTTTAAGATATGGGCCGATAATGTGGAAAAACAATGAAAAAATCAAAAAAAATTTTTAAGCTAATTTCAAAGAACAGACTTTCAAAAATAATCTCCCAAAGTTTCGTAGTCCGGATAATTGAGTAAAGGTATTTAAATGGCAAATTTAAATATTATTTAAATTAAATTTGACGTGGTTTTACTAAATTAGCTGGAAATGAACTTCTCAACTCCTCTCGTCACTTATGAGCATTTCCCGGTATCCCCTGAAACGTCATTATCTCTGCTCTACAAATATGGTGTTACACGTTGTATAGAACCAATCAAAAAGCTTAGAAATGTAAACATACTGACCTAAACGCTGATTTTTAACAATGGGAAGCCCCGTTTCGACTGACAGGCACGCGATCGGTCCAGCCATCCTCCTGTCAGACTATAAAACTCCCATTTGCGTGTCTCTCTTTAAAAGCCAATAAAAATTGAATCCATATAGGTAGCACAAAAATTCTTTTTGCATACAAAACCAAAGACTTTAAACTTTAATATCAAGCCTCCAATATGCTTCTGTTGTGTTGTTTTCACCCTCTAATGAGTCTGAGTAATATGCGTTTACAACAAAAATAGCACAGCAGCTAACTGAATACAAGTATGTATATTTCACATGCTCATAACTTCATGAAAAATGCACAGATCATAAAAATCGCACATCAATATTTAAAGCAGATTCTCAAGATTAAAATGAATCCAAAATCAATATAATATATTGCGTTGATCACAAGATATTACTCACAGAATGATTTAACATACTTGGCTAAAAACATGTCTCTCATCTCTCCGGGATGCAGTGTGTATCCAATGTTCCCGGACCCATCCATGTTCGTTTTCCAACGTGGAATAACACATAATAGATATCATTTTAAAGCTTAGAATCTCATCTTTTTAATGAATCTAACCATTTTGAAAAACTCCTAACGAGTGCTGAGAAGCTCCTCTAAACCGGAGTTTACCGCCCGTTGGCGCCACCTGTCTGCGGAAAAAATGAACAACAATTTTTCAAACTATTCTTTATAATATCACCACGAAATTTGAACCAGATGCAGCTTACATATAGGAGAGCATCACCAAAAAAGAATTTTTTAGCGATCTTATTGTGTTCCTGAGTTATTCCATGTCAAATAAAAAAAGAAAAATTTTTTTTTTTAAATTATATATATTTTTGTCTTTTATCAGCTGTTTGTCAGCAAGATAATGTCCAAATGTAATGTAATTTATATTTTCTTAAATTTTAAAATGTTTTCTATCAAATGATACCTACCTTTAGACTCTCCTTGCTAGAGTTTTGGAGTTATGAGTCTTTACTTTTGTGTGTGTCGCTCAGAAAAAACAAAAAAACAAAAAAGAACTCTAAAAAAGCCTTCAGGTCTTAAAGGGTTAATTCAAATAAATACTTTAAAATAATTTGAGCTTCAGCCTGGTTTAATAGCATTTATATATATATATATATATATATATATATATATATATATATATATATATATATATATAATATATAAATGTCTTCGGTCAAATTAAGCTGTAAAATAAATAGTTTATCCCTTTAAATGCAATGGATTTTGAAAGATATCAACAAAAAAACGGCCAAAAAACTTTAAAAGCGATTTTCTCAGGTTTTCAATTGGAAAAAGAGGGCAGACGACCATAATTAAAATGGGTATATCTTTAAAACCATTCAAGGTATGACTTTGACTAGGATATCATTTTAAAGCTTATTGTCTCATCTTTCCATTGATACCAAAATCTCAATTTTGAAATTTGGGACACTGTGACTCATTTTGCTGGATCAGGTCACATATAGTGACCGTTATTTGTTAATATGTGTCAGGAATTATGAATATGTAAAACAAAGTTGTTACCTTTTCATTGAAATATGAGCGTCAGCCACATCCATTGAGAAAAACTCTTGTGAGGTCGTCATGAAAACACTTAACAAAACAACATCCTTCAGGGCTTTCAGCTTAAAAGCATGCATATTTGGAGAAATATTGATGGATTTTCATATGTTTATGTCAAATTTCTATACAGAGGAGTAATATTTATTAAATTTTTACCCAAAATGCGCCGTTGTATTCATTATGAGCGCTGAATACTCTGATGTGCGCTCTGTGCACATTTTATCCACAAATGACACGTGGTGAAGAACAGGCATACCATGTGACATTCCAGGAACTAACAGAGACTTTCAGAGATGAAGAGATGCTTATTTGCACAAAAAAGACTTTATGGTACTACATTATGCGGTTGAACTTTTTGTCAACTTGAATCTTATTTAACTGAGTGTTTATAAGAGGTTACAAGTTTTTTTTTCTGTTTTGTTCTTTCAGAGTTAGTTGTTTGTCGTTTTCTATTATTTCTTTGAATGCCAGGGGTTTAAGAGAAAACGTTAAGCTTAAGGCTTTGTTTTTGTTTACTAAGCAGTTTAATAATGATTTTGTATACTTTCAAGAAACTCACTCTATTGCTGTTACGTGTGGTGCTGCAGAGATGAGGCAATACACGGTAATCCACAAAGTAAGGGTCTTTACTGAATGTAAGAGCAGAGATACAACACAAACACACAGTATGCTAACAATAAGAACAGACAAGGATTTTGATGGACACGTCCATTATATAGGGAGTGCAGATGATCAGGAACAGGTGCAGGTAATCCGTGATGATGGGGAGATGACGAGGAAGTGAGTGCAGGTGTGGAAACAGGAGGATCATGGGAAGTGGAGTCCGGGAAACGAGGGAACTGTAACAATTGCCTCTGATGTTAATTTTTGGAGATCACAATGGGTAGTGATATCTGGCTGTCCCATGGAACAGAATACTCAGCAGGGGTCTCTTGCCTGAAAAATAATTATAGAGGTGAGGTTTTGCATTCGGACTGTGATAAAAATGGCCACTTCATATGCTTAGTTTTAAAATGTTTTAGAGTCATTTTTATAGTAGTATTAATATCTATGGATATAATTGTAAATCTGATAATGACCAGTTATTATCACTCTGGAGTTGGGAAACGCGCCGGCGTGTTTTGCTAGATTTTTTTCACATAGCAGCAAAATCAAATTAAAATATTCTGTAATTTTTTGTCATAGAGACAGAAGTAATATATCAATTGAAACTATAGAATGTCTTCTTTTATTTGTGTACATTCAGAGTAAAAACAAAATGTTGTGCTTTTTGCAAAAATAAAGAAAACTAACATGATGTGTGATCTGTCGTCTCCCTCTGAAGGAAGTCCATTCCGATAGTCCTAAGAAAATGAACTGTAACTTACTGAATACTAATCACCAAAAAAATGTGACATATGTCTAAAGAAACGTTGAAATGTCAGGTTTTAAATCATGCAAGTCAAATCAAAAACAAATATTCTCTGTTTATGTAATCTGTATGAAAGAGAAGGTTGTCAGACGTTTGTGAGTCAGCTCATTATCCGCTAATGTGGCCACACCCATGGAGCGGGTGCGCTATTCAGATGCAAATTCTGAGGCGATACATTCAACAGAGTGAACGCCCACGTCATCTCAGAAAAACGCATCAAGCTTGGTCAGTTTCATGTAGGCTACTTTTCATTATTTGAGATGTGGTGAAGAATAATTCTAAAAGGATTTACCTCTGTGGAAGAGCTGGTTTCACTTTCATTTCGAGGATGTACTAGATCAAGCCAATGATTATGAATGGTAAGTTTTTTTTATTCTTTAGTTCTTTATTCTAATTGCGATATACAGGTGCGGATTAACGCACAGGCTTGCCTAGGCTGCAGCCTAGGGGCCCTACATGTGCAGGGGACCCGGATTGGCCAGATTATTTTTTTATTATTTTAAATTTACTTCAGCGCGAACAAAAAAAGACCCATAAGAAACAAAAAATAAATAAAAAAAGCAGGTGATTGGATAGATGTGACATTTGGGTCAAATCTGTCCAATCAGCTGCTGATCAAATCATGTCAATCATTTTCATTTACGTCACTGCTATTGCTAGACGGCATAGCAGCAAAATGTCCGAAAGAAATTATGATAGTGGAGCACAAAAAATACAAAGGTTATAAGAACAACGTGAACAAGATATACTGAAATAAATCCCAAAATTGACTTGATACTTCAAGGCATTACATGAGGATACATCAAGTGGCGAAGTCACGCAGTTCGTGAGAGAGAGATCATTAACGGCAGAAAATCCATATGTAAGCAACTGCACACTTCACACTACAATTATAATTAAGCGAAAGGAAACTTCCCAGGAACTCTTCCTAGGAACTTTCCAAAGGAAGAGTAATAAAAATAAGCACTAATTCACTTCACTCAAAACATGTGTAATATATATATATATATAGCTGGCATTTAAACCATAATCCAAAAATTACTTTTTTTCTTCCGTTGCAATGTATCTAGTTGAAAACACAGTATCCCTTGTAACTCAGAAATCAATGTCCTTTTAGTATAGAACCAAATGTCCTTTCAAAATTAGAATCAGAGCTCTGATAAAAAATGAAACCCCAAAACTATGAAATAAAATGTTCTACCCGGGTAGTGTAGAAAAAAAAAAAATCTAAAACCTTATGTTTTAAGATTAACTCAGTGTGGTTCTTTCCTCGTGTAGAGCTCAGTTCACTCGCGTCAAACAACATACACATAACATTCAGCGATTTTGGGTGCTTAAGATGTGAAGGATTATAAGGTCCGGTTAGTATTTTCAGCCCAAAATGGTGGCCGGCGCTACCGGAGCGCCTTCTAGTGGCTGCTACCCAAAAATTATCAGAGTGTTGCCTCTTGGGTTCTAAGCACTTTGCTCGCGTTTTTTTTTTTTTCTTTTTCTTTTTTCCTTCTCCCTACTCAGAACTATATTGGTTTCACCTCTCTGCAGCGCCACTACTGCCATCTGCTGGGAAATAATGATATGCAGTTAAAAGACATAACTGAAAATAACATAATTATCATATAAAACTAAAAATCTGGTTTTAGGTTAATTTTAAGTAGGTTACACATACATTCGCCTATCATTCATCGACCTCAAATATGGTTTATCACTTGAAACATGTAAGTAGTACCAACTTTACAAGTTAATGTTAGCCTAGTCCTAGATAAATACATGCTATTATTAGGCGCATATTCATGTTTGTGTGGAGAGCGTGCTCGCTCCGTCATTTTGGTCATACAGATAAGAGTAATACAAACTGTAAAGGGTCTACTTTTATCTCTGTAAACTCACAACAGAAAACATGCTTTTGTAAAATGAAAACAACCAGGATGCACGTCTCTGTGAAACTGAGCACGTAACAAACATGAACCGTACTTCCCTCACAGACACAAGAAATATATTTATAGAAAGATTGAAATGTCTACTTTTAATCGAACCAATTCAAATGGAAAATACATATTCTCAGATTACGTAATCCGTATGAAACCTACATATAGGCACGTCCTCTAATACTGAAATAAAATATGTTAGCAATTTATTAAACTGCACATTAACATTTAAGCTCTATAATATAACAAATATAATATATAAAATGCCATAGAGGTAATATGAATGTTTAGACGCTTTGCATCACAGAAATAGATTATATTTTAAAGTATATTAAAATAGAAAACCATTATTTTAAATTGTAATAATATTTCACAGTATTGCTGTTTTTTTTTTCTGTATTGTTGATCAAATAAATGCAGGATTGATGAGCATGAGACTTATTTGAAAAACATTATAAATAGTAACGTGTCAAATCTTTTGACCAGTACTGTAATTTAAAATATAGGCCCATACAAAATTTTCTTCACATTATGTGCAATAATACGTGCATGCATAAGATCACAAAAATTATGTTTTCTGTTAAGAGTGGACATTATATTAACATTAATACAATAGCTGATATGAATCTGTTATCAGCATGCTCACAGAGTTTTTTAGTTTTTTATTTTATCTCACAGATTATTCCAAAACCAAACTCCATAAGATCTACCCAACTGTGTCTCCTTTGTGTGATCGATGTCAGGGTGCAGAGGGAACCTTATCTCATTCTTTTTGGTTTTGCCATACTATACATAGCTAAATGTGCACAGAGAGCGCCCTCCGGCTGCAAGTATGAATTGAAAACACAGTATCCAGCACTCATATTGATGACAATAAATATTAATTCTCAGTATAGAAAATTGAATATATAAGAATCCATCAGTATTTCTCCAAATGTGCATGCTTTTAAGCTAAAAGCCTATATGAAATACAATAGAGGTAACATAATTGTTCAGACACTTTGCATCACAGAAATACATTATATTTTAAAGAATATAATAGAATACCATTATTTTAAATTGTAATAATATTTCACAGTATTGCTGTTTATGACGAGCTGAGACATTATTACTGAGTGTTTTTTCACAGCCTACCTGACTGAAAGGCCTCATTAATATGCAAGTCATTTCAGGTCATTATTATGTGATTCTTTTGTCTTCTCAGGTGTAAATGGCCCATTATTCATGCAGATTCACGCCTCCACGCATACTGTGTTTCTTGACAAAAAGTGTCTTACAAAAACTAAATCAATATATTGTTTTATATGAAGGAGTAGGCAGCATAATTTTTACATAATTCTGAAGCAAAAAATCTAGTCTACAACCTCCAATACCCAAAAGTCTTGTGAACACAGATTTAATATACTTTTTTTGGCCTTATTTCAGTGACTTAAGTTTTTTGTTTTTTCAATAACCACGCATTAACATTATTCCTTCAAAAATCCAAACATGTACATACATGTTCCTCACATATTATTGTAGCCTAGTTTGTGCTGAATACAGTGTAATGACACTTTTGTCATTTATATGTTTATGAACAACTGAAAAAAGCACAAATGTCAGGGCATGTCAAAACTTCTCCAAGCCCCAAATCAGCCTCAGACTCCAGAGGGTTAACAACTCAAATGATTCCCGCACACTTTTCAAAACCTTCTTTTCTCTTCTTTGCCCTCCTCCTCTCCCTCCCACATCAGCTCTTACAGCTGATGACTTTGCCACTTTCTTCACACATAAAATAACAACCATCAGCGGCCAATTCTCCACACCACACACTGATAATAACATCTTAATAGAAAACACATAAACTCTCCCCTCCTTCTCCATGCTATCTGAGGCAGATGCTTTCCAATCACCCCACTACCTGTCTGCTAGACCCTATCCCCACTCATCTTCTTCAGGCCATCTCCTCCTCAATTCTACCTGCACTCACTCACATAATCAATTCTTCCCTTCACACTGGAACATTTCCCACAGCTTTTAAGCAAGCTAGGATTACCCCACTGCTTAAGAAACCCACTCTGAATCCAGCACTTTTAGAAAACTACAGACCAGTATCCCTTCTTCCTTTCATTGCTAAGACACTTGAGAGAGTTGTATTCAACCAACTGTCTACTTATCTCACACAGAACAACCTCCTTGACAACCACCAGTCTGGTTTCAAGAGTGGCCACTCAACTGAGACTGCCCTGCTCTCAGTCACTGAAGCACTGAGACTGGCACGAGCATCTTCAAAATCATCAGTACTCATCTTGCTGGATCTGTCTGCTGCTTTTGACACGGTTAATCACCAGATCCTCCTGTCAACACTCATGTCGAAGGGCATCTCGGGAACCACACTCCAGTGGTTTGAGTCTTACCTCTCAGGTAGGTCCTTCAGGGTATCTTGGAGAGGTGAGGTGTCCAAGTCACATCATCTTGCTACTGGGGTACCTCAGGGCTCTGTGCTTGGACCACTTCTCTTCTCCATCTACACGTCATCACTAGGATCTGTCATTCAGGATCATGGTTCCTCCTATCACTGTTATACTGATGACACACAACTCTACCTCTCATTCCAACCAGATGATCCGACGGTTGCTGGTCGCATTGCAGCCTGCCTGACAGCCATTTCAGCCTGGATGAAGGACCACCATCTTCAACTCAACCTTGCAAAAACGGAACTGCTTGTGGTCGGTGCCAACCCAACACTTCATCACAACCCTTCAGTTCAACTTGGGTCGTCAACCATTACTCCTTCCAGGACAGCCAGGAACCTTGGAGTGGTGATGGATAATTGTTTAAGCTTCACAGATCATGTTGCGACAACTGCCCAGTCCTGCAGATTTGCCTTGTACAACATCAGGAAGATTAGACCCTTCCTATCGGAACATTCCACACAAATTCTTGTCCAAGCTCTTGTTCTATCCAGACTGGACTACTGTAATGCTCTCTTGGCTGGCCTTCCAGCATGCACTGTCAAGCCTCTACAACTGATCCAGAATGCTGCAGCGAGACTGGTCTTCAAGGAACCGAAGAGAGCGCACGTCACTCCTCTCTTCGTCAGTCTGCATTGGCTGCCAGTAGCTGCTCGCATCCAATTCAAGGCTCTGATGTTTGCATACAGAACGACCGCTGGCTCCGCCCCGCGATATCTTAACTCGCTATTTCAGACTTACGCGCCCTCCAGAAACTTGCATTCTGCAAGTGAACGGCGCCTTGTGGTGCCATCACATAGGGGTACAAAATCACTCTCACGGACCTTCTCCGGGTCTGTTCCTTGGTTGGTGGAATGACCTACCACGCTCTATCCGAGCAGCTGAGTCTTTAGCCATTTTCAAAAAAATGCTAAAGACGTATCTTTTTCGTCAGCACTTGACCCAGTAATAGTAGCACTTACCTTGATTTCTATTCTTCTTCTATCTATTTGTGTATTTATTTTATAAAAAAAAAAAAACATTCTTGCTACGAGCACTTTACTGACATAACTGTGACTTCCAGGGTTGGGGAGTAACGAAATACATGTAACAACGTTACGTATTTAAAATACAAAATTTGAGTAACTGTATTTCGTTACAGTTACATTTTAAATAGATGGTAATCAAATTACAGTTACATTCAAAAAGTATTTTAGATTACCAAAGTGATTACTTTGAATTTTAATGTCATTTATTTCATTTAATATTAACGTAAGCTGTTTGAGGATTTTTAACCAATGAGGCAATTGTTGATGATTCTCCGACTCTGTTTTAAAAAAACGCGCGCTGCCTGTTCAGTTATCAGCAACCTGCAGAGTCATCAGACATGACATCGCATGCAAAAATTGGACGGGAAAACGGGGCATAAGGCATTTCTCTAGTGTAAATTCAAAGACAGTTTTACTTGTAAACGTGAAAAAGGACGTACAGTAACATCACAGTGCAATGCAAGCTATGTCTGCAACAAAACTTCTATCGGCTTCAAAGGATTCAACATCTAATCTGAAAAAGCATCTTGAGGTAGGCCTAAGCTGTTCTAGGTCTTTAAAAATGTTATTTTCCTTATTTACTCCTTATTTTCCTATTTACTCATACGTTGAGCTTTATATGGTTATCATTAGCCTACAGTTAATATTTATAAGAATTTATTAGGTCTTTGAAAAATAGCACAAAATCCTCATAGAATTAACATCCAATTAATCATGCGTTAAATAATGTTTTATAAAGCCAATTTCTTGGTGTACATTACAGACAAACTTTAAATCTTAATAATGCATTCCAGATGTTTATATGGCACGTACTCGAATTCATGATCAAAAATGCAGTAGTCCACTGGTCATAAATCCAAAGGTGTTTTAGTTTTGGTCTATCTTTATTTCGGGCTTGCAAACAAACTGCTGTATCCCAAAATGTCAGGAAATATTTACTAAGCCTGTCAACAGGACGTTAACACAGCCACACGCTGAATACGGACACAAAGAGGAGAACAGACGCGCCAGCAGAGAAAATACTGCACCATGCACAAGCTCACTGTTCGCGAAATATAGAAAGAATAATATAAATATTAAATTGGGGTTGATATGAATGTATCTCTGAAGGGAACTGTCTTCAGAAAAGTTTTGATGGCTTTTCCTCTTATCTCCAGCGCAGCGCTGCTGTGTATATTGGTAACCATGGAAACGCTATATCACTGCTATTCCATAAGCGCCACCTACTGTCAGAGAGGGAATTTCATTCAGTCCGTCTGCTGATTGTGTTTTGTTATGTAGCATAATTTCACAAAGCTAAAGTCAGACCATGCTGTTTTTGCTGTTAATCTTGAAACTATACAATAATTTAAATGAAAAACAACTGCTCATGCTCATGTGCATAACATATTTGTTGGGATTGTGATAAAAATGCAGTGTTTGCCTCTAATATCAAAGAGCTACACATATTTTTTTGAACAAATAAACAACAAATAAATTTGCTTTAAAAAAAAAAAAATCTGCAACCAGTATCAATTTGCTTCTGTTGGCCATGAAAAATCAAAATAGGTGCATCACTAATAATCATTTAAAAAATAAATAAATAAATAGGATTATTTAAAAAATCTAATATTTTGTTTTTCTGCTGTTTGTTGTTTATGGTTAATATTGATGCAGCTATCCGTGCAATAAGGTTAAATATTAGTATAAACATACCAAAGTGATTACTTTGAATTTTAATGTCATTTATTTCATTTAATATTAACGTAAGCTGTTTGAGGATTTTTAACCAATGAGGCAATTGTTGATGATTCTCCGACTCTGTTTTAAAAAAACGCGCGCTGCCTGTTCAGTTATCAGCAACTTGCAGAGTCATCAGACATGAGATCGCATGCAAAAATTGGACGGGAAAACGGGGCATAAGGCATTTCTCTAGTGTAAATTCAAAGACAGTTTTACTTGTAAACGTGAAAAAGGACGTACAGTAACATCACAGTGCAATGCAAGCTATGTCTGCAACAAAACTTCTATCGGCTTCAAAGGATTCAACATCTAATCTGAAAAAGCATCTTGAGGTAGGCCTAAGCTGTTCTTGGTCTTTAAAAATGTTATTTTCCTTATTTACTCCTTATTTTCCTATTTACTCATACGTTGAGCTTTGTATGGTTATCATTAGCCTACAGTTAATATTTATAAGAATTTATTAGGTCTTTGAAAAATAGCACAAAATCCTCATAGAATTAACATCCAATTAATCATGCGTTAAATAATGTTTTATAAAGCCAATTTCTTGGTGTACATTACAGACAAACTTTAAATCTTAATAATTCATTCCAGATGTTTATATGGCACGTACTCGAGTTCATGATCAAAAATGCAGTAGTCCACTGGTCATAAATCCAAAGGTGTTTTAGTTTTGGTCTATCTTTATTTCGGGCTTGCAAACAAACTGCTGTATCCCAAAATGTCAGGAAATATTTACTAAGCCTGTCAACAGGACGTTAACACAGCCACACGCTGAATACAGACACAAAGAGGAGAACAGACGCGCCAGCAGAGAAAATACTGCACCATGCACAAGCTCACTGTTCGCGAAATATAGAAAGAATAATATAAATATTAAATTGGGGTTGATATGAATGCATCTCTGAAGGGAACTGTCTTCAGAAAAGTTTTGATGGCTTTTCCTCTTATCTCCAGCGCAGCGCTGCTGTGTATATTGGTAACCATGGAAACGTTATATCACTGCTATTCCATAAGCGCCACCTACTGTCAGAGAGGGAATTTCATTCAGTCCGTCTGCTGATTGTGTTTTGTTATGTAGCATAATTTCACAAAGCTAAAGTCAGACCAAGCTGTTTTTGCTGTTAATCTTGAAACTATACAATAATTTAAATGAAAAACAACTGCTCATGCTCATGTGCATAACATATTTGTTGGGATTGTGATAAAAATGCAGTGTTTGCCTCTAATATCAAAGAGCTACACATTTTTTTGAACAAATAAACAACAAATAAATTTGCTTTAAAAAAAAAAAAAAATCTGCAACCAGTATCAGAATCGGCCAATTTGCTTCTGTTGGCCATGAAAAATCTAAATATTTAATAAAAATAAATAAATAGGATTATTTAAAAAATCTAATATTTTGTTTTTCCGCTGTTTGTTGTTTATGGTTAATATTGATGCAGCTATCCGTGCAATAAGGTTAAATATTAGTATAAACATATTTATACCAGGGATAGTTCACACAAAATGATCATATTTTTTTTCCAAACCTGTAAATTGTGGTGGTGGAGAGATGCAAAAAAACTGTAGGTGAGTCAGCTTTGAATATAGGCCTATAGATTATTGGGTAGATCATTTCATTTTGTTTTCTTTATAAACATTCTAAATGTTACAAACAAACTTTGTTAATAAAATAATTTAAACCACTGTGTCAATTTGACTCTACACACCTATAAAACAACCTATATTTTTAACAATATTTTATTGTTGTTATTTAATATTTTGTTATGCCTCTGATGCACATCTTTACAAATATAAACATATAATTTAGGAATGATATATCAATAGTAATTATATATGAATGTGATGTTAAAAGAAACAAATATTTTCATAATTTGTTTATCAAGATATTGAAATTCTTTACCAACACATAGGTAATGTCTAATAAACTGCAGATATATATTTTGTAACTGATGTTAAAAATACAATTTAGTGGAAAACCAAATCCTGGTGAGTAGAGGTCATTTTTATTTACAGGTTGTAAACTTAAAACAGATGTTACGAACTCCATAAACACAAACTAAGCCGTAACACAAAGAGCGACACATTGTGACATGTGCCGCCCGGAGTCCCGTCTCCTGCTCCCACAAACACCACAAAATCATCAGTTAAGTCAGAGAGGAAGATTGTTTATTTCTTAAACAGATTTAAAGAGTGGCTTGAAGTCCGTGGGTCAGCCAAAATAACAAACAAAAGATAAAGAGCTAACTATTTTTAAAGATCTTCCCTAGAACAAAGATAACAAAAGAAAAACATAGACTTACCTCCCTACTAACAGAATAAACAGGAGAAAAATAATAACCAAACAAAAAGGGCCTTCCACTAACAGATGGTTTGTCAAGGAAAGGGCAGTTGAACAGTTACCAGCCTATACCGCTAACAATTCATTCTTCACACCAGAATGTAGTTTAAAGGCTAGTCCAGCAGCGTCACGCAAACTCGCTGGTTCTACAACAGGAAGCAGGAGAGGGAACCCGTCAAGCAGTCTTCCCTCGAGGTTTTTATCCAGCAAACGATTCGCGACTCCACCCACACACACAGCTGCACCTGTTCACATAACAATTAACACAGAGCACAGAGGGAGAGCGAGAAAAAGAGAGAGAACACTTACACAAAACAATGGTTACACTTCAGATACGTAACACAGAACATCAAGTTAATATGGTCCTTTGTGTTAAGTATTTCAAAGTATTCCAAAGTATTTAGATTAAGGTACTAAACTTGAGTAATGTAACGAAATACGTTACAGATTACTTTTTAAAGCATGCATTTTGTAATCTGTAGTGAAATACATTCTAAAAGTAACCTTCCCAACCCTGGTGACTTCACACAGCACTTACATACTGTTGTTCTCATGTTGATTTGATTCTACTACTCTCATTTGTAAGTCGCTTTGGATAAAAGCGTCTGCTAAATGACTAAATGTAAATGTAAATGTAATCTTTAGTAGCTTCCTGGACATCGAAAGTGTTAATTATCTTGTTGGCTATGCAGGCCTCACTGAGCCATCAGATTTTATCAAAAATACCTTAATTTTCTGAAGATGAACGAAGGTCTTATGGGTTTGGTGAGTAATTATATACATAATTTTCATTTTTGGGTGAACAAACCCTTTAAGATTCAGATAGAAAGCGATGCAATTTGCTGATTACTTTTAAAATAAAAAGGGTCAAATTCAGCTGGACTTAACCAAAGTGTTTTGTGTTTTTGTCCAGGCCACTGAGGATGCAGAAAATGAAATTGCAAACACAGTCATGGGGATTTACACAATCCGAAGAGGAGATTCTACAGGAACAGAAGACATAGGAGTTGTGATCGAGGGCATTAAGGTTTTGAGCAACCTAGACTGCGTAATCTTGGCATTCATCATGCTGTTCGGTCTCATTTATGCACTTAATCTAAGCTTTCCTGACAACCTCAAATACACCTTTCAGTTTATCCAGAAAATCCTAATGAACTTGGATGGACATAAGCTGAATGCAAAGATCCAACAGCTTAAAATTAAGCTGTTTGCATGAGATGTACACTTTTGAGAACACATCGTTGCAAATTGAGGATTGATGAGTATACTGAGTTGTTTACATACTTGCACTTACACCCCACACACACATAAAAAGTAAAAATATGTTTTTGATACACTTCCCTTTTTTTTTTTTCCTTTTTTTTTTTGCTGGAAAACTGAAGGGAACCAATACATGTATTTCTAGTTAGTGGTTCTAGTCTGTTTCGACTTATACAAGTCATTAGGTTTTTTATTTTTTTTTTAGGTTATTTTACTTGTAATATGGGTTAAGTTTTATTATTACACTTTGTTATTAATAGTCAAGATTGTTTTGACATACTGGCAACACAAAACAAAAAGTACAAGGTTTTCTTTATTTTCTTTTTAAGTAAACCAAAACATGTATTTCTAATTTGTAGTTCTAGTCTGTTTCGAGTTATACAGGTCATTAGGCCATACATGTATATGTTGCTTGTAATATAGGTCGTTTTATTACATTGTGTTATTAATAGTCAAGTTTATTTTGACTTTACAGTATTGAGTACTTTACATACTGGCATGCACGCAATTTTTTTTTTTTTTTTTTTGTTTGGAAAAGTAAACCAATACATGTATTTCTAGTTAGTGGTTTTAGTCTTTTTAAATGACAGTTCACTCAAAAATGCAAATTTTGTCATTCACTCACCCTCAAATATCTTCCTTTGTGTTCAGCAGACTAAAGAAATTCTACAGGTTTGGAACAACCCGAGTATGAGTAAATAATGGCAAAATTTGCATTTTTGGGTGAACAAATAAGACAAGCCATTATGCATATGTATATATGATTCTTACGCAGAGGTTTATTTTAGACATTTACTTGTCAGGTTTTTTGGAAAATTTTTTACTTTTTAGAGTAGATTAAAATGTGGGTTTTTACTTTAACTTGAGGTAAAAGGCTTGTAATGAAAAATCTGTACTTTTACTTTCACTACAATGTCACAACGTTCAGCTTGTTACTGGTTAAATAATTTAGATACTGTAAAATTTAAGAAATGCGTAGTTTATTCCATGCGCGCTGTCTCTTTTTTCATGAACTGCCCCATTCACAAATGAATCACTCTTTTGAGTCGATTCTGTTCAAAGACTTGATCAATCAAGTTGGTAAAGCTGTCTAAATTGATTCGCGAATCAGTTTGAATGATTTGTTCAGTTCCTGCACGCGCTGAATCGTTTGAAGCGGTTCTCACTCGGGGCGGATGAAGTGGCAGTGGACCTACAGTCAATTAAAAGCAAATCTGCAAATGCATACAGTTGTTTGCCAGCGATGAAGATCTTTATTAGTTGACCTGCGTATGCTGTCTGTGAACAATTACACAGGTAACGTTAGGCCTATCGATTTCATTTGATTTTACTTCATGATACAGCCGAGCCAATAGCCGACATTTTACAACCAAACAGATTATTACTCACTATAACAAAAGTATGTAGTATTTCTTTACCGTTTTTATGGGCATATATCTTAATTTATACATTAATTTATACATATACTATTGCGCAATGGCGGCGCCAGCGACCTTTCGTCTTGAAAATGAACGCTTTGCGTTGGTCAACTTAAGCAGTTTACACGCGCCTGCTGAAATATACATTTGATTACATTTTGGAGAACAGACCGAAGAAGATCCGTCAATGTGTATTTGATCATTGTTTGTGTCAAGATCAGATATGAGCGCGAGCACATGTAAAGAGTTTTCTCTCTTCTTTAAAATGTAACGTTAGCTGTAACGTTAATATAGTAACGATACATTCGGGTTACAGATGCTAGAAATTGATTGTCTATTCTATGTTTGTTTGTTGCAAAGATATCTAATTATGATAATAAATTAAATATCTATTTAAATAATACATTAAATAATAACATGCTATTGTTGTGTGTGTGTGTGTGTGTGTGTGTATATATATATATATATATATATATATATATATATATATATATAGTAACTAGTAACGAGCTACTTGAGTAAGATTTTTATTGATACAACTCAAGTAACTATTAGGATTATTACTTTCACTTTTACTTTGAGTAAATATTTCTATAAGTACTTGTACTTTTACTTGAGTACAGTTTTTGGATACTCTACCCACCTCTGTTCTTACGTTTATTTTAGAGTCAGGTTTTTTTTTTTTTTTTTTACTGATCAAGTTTCCAGACTGGGTAAAAGGCTTTTAAAAATATGTACTTTCACTGTCACAACTAGCTTGTTTGGTTAAATAATTTAGAAAAAAAAAATTAAATAAATTTTACATTAACTATTGCACACCTGTTTGAGTTTTAAATGAACATATTTCAGTTAAGATTTGTCTTGTCTGTGTGGTACAAAAGGATTTCTTCATAATTGATTTCCAATGAAATGTTTTAATTCAAAGTTTGACAAGCATAAAACAAATTTTATGTGTATCAATTTCATTTAAAGTATTTGATCAAATTGAGTTGGACCAACTCGAAAGTTGGTTTAAACTGAATTGGACCAACTCAATAAGTTAGTCCAAATTGAGTTGGACCAACTCGATTAAGTTGGTTTAAACTGAGTTGGACCAACTCAATTAAGTTGGTTCAAAGTGAGTTGGACCAACTCAATTACATTTCATTGCATGAATTTGTTTTTTATGAGTTGGGGCTACACATATTTATTGGATGGAAAACCTGCCCTCAATTAAATTGAGTTTGTGCAATGAGTTATTTTTTTTTGAGTGTAGTTCAGACAGACAATACGTCAGTGGTCTCATATATAAATCACCAGGGAGGTCTGAGGTTGCGCCCCCTATGCCCCCTATAATTTGGTGCACCAGATCCTCCTATGGTCCCAGGGGAAACTGCTCTCTCTGAGAGCGATGTACATCCCTAGGCATTTGGGAGCAGATGTCCTGTACTGTCCCCTGTGGTTCACCCTATCTCAATCAGCTCCCTTATGACTGGATGCCATGGTACAGCCATGGCCGAGGCTTTGGCTGTATGCATTTCCCATGATCGCTCTACTCCCGGGAGTTCTAGAGAGAGTTCGCCAGGATGGGGTCAGACTGCTGCTGATAGCCCCATTCTTGCACCCGAGACACGGTTATGTACCTAAAGTACTCACTAATGTGGCCCGGTCTATAGTCCTCCAGGCCTTTCATCCTCCTCAAGTGTCAGCCATACGTGAGAAGCTACAGTTGCTCTGCCCTGTCAGGGCCCTTGAGATATACACTGAACAAAATTTTAAATGCAACACTTTTGTTTTTGTCCCCATTTTTCATGAGCTGAACTCAAAGATCTAAGGTCTATTTCTCTCAAATATTGTTCACAACTCTGCCTAAATCTGTGTTAGTGAGCACTTCTCCTTTTGCTGAGATAATCCATCCACCTCACAGGTGTGGCATATCAAGATGCTGATTAGACAGCATGATTACTGCACAGGTGTGCCTTAGACTGACCACAATAAAAGGCCACTCTAAAATGTGCAGTTTTATCACACAGCACAATGCCACAGATGTCACAAGTTTTGTCCAATTGGCATGCTGACTGCAGGAATGTCCACCAGAGCTGTTGCCCGTGAATTGAATGTTCATTTCTCTACCATAAGCCGTCTCCAAAGGTATTTCAGAGAATTTGGCATCCAACCGGCCTCACAACCGCAGACCAGGTGTAACCACTCCAGCCCAGGACCTCCACATCCAGCATCTTCAACTCCAAGATCGTCTGAGACCAGCCACCCGGACAGCTTCTGCAACAATTGGTTTATATAACCAAAGAATTTTTGCACAAACTGTCAGAAACTGTCTCAGGGAAGCTCATCTGCATGCTTGTCGTCCTCATTGGGATCTCAACCTGACTGCAGTTCGTTGTCATAACTGACTTGAGTGGGCAAATGCTCAGATTCGATGGCGCCTAGAACTTTGGAGAGGTGTTTTCTTCACGGATGAATCCCGGTTTTCACTGTACAGGGCAGATGACAGACAGTGTGTATGGCATCGTGTGGGTGAGCGGTTTGCTGATGTGAACTTTGTGGATCGCCTGGCCCATGGTGGCGGTGGGGTTATGATATGGGCAGGCGTATGTTATGGACAATGAACACAGGTGCATTTTATTGATGGCATTTTGAATGCACAGAGATAACGTGATGAGATCCTGAGACCTATTATTTTGCCGTTCATCCATGACCATCACCTCATGTTGCAGCATGATAATGCACAGCCCCATGTTGCAAGGATCTGTACACAATTCCTGGAAGCTGAAAACATCCTAATTCTTGCATGGCCAGCATACTCACCAGACATGTCACCCATTGAGCATGTTTGGGATGCTCTGGATCAGCGTACATGACAGCATGTTCCAGTTCCTGCCAATATCCAGCAACTTCACACAGCCATTGTAGAGGAGTGGATCAACATTCCACAGGCCACAATCAACAACCTGATCAACTCTATGCAAAGGAGATGTGTTGCACTGCGTGAGGCAAATGGTGGTCACGCCAGATACTGACTGGTTTTCGGTGACTGGTTTTTGACCAACAAAGAGTATATAAAGGATTAACAAACCAAATTTTCCATAAATGTAGTTACTGGAATGAATCCAACTTGTGTTGTTAATGTTATCGCATTATTTGAATATTTGTGTGCATGACGCTGTGGGCACATTCTATATGTTAGTATTTACCTTAGCTTTTGGAATAGCTACATCTGATGAACACTGACTTATCATGGCTTACTCTTTACCACTAATGTTATTACGGTTGTTGTCAGCAGGGCCGTTGCTAGAGGGAAACACAAAGGCCAGTTTTTTTTTTTTGTTTGCTTTTTCTGTAAAAACAATTTATTTATTTATTTTTATGTATTTATTTATTTTTTACAGTGTATAAATCTACCAGATTTATGTTTGATCTAAATATACAGTAAGCCCACAGGTATTTGTTCACTTTCCAATATGACATATGTATAAACTAATAATGTAATAATATGTTGTCAGTGGCCTACAAATGAACTGGCCTGATTAGCTGCTTCAGATGTGTTTGAGTAAGGGTTGGGAATAAACTCTTAAGCACAGTGAGTCTGCAATAAAAGGGTTAAATAACTGATCAAGGCTGTAAAACTCTCTCTGTCTCTCACTTTCACTCACACACACACACACACACACACACACACACACACACACACACACACACAGAGGGAGGGGGTAGGGGGACTGAGACCCTATGTCTAAGAGAGCTTAAGTGTGTGCGTAAGAATGTTTGAAAAATCCACATTTAAACCAAAATATCTGACTTCCTGTTGGTCAGAGCTAATGACTGTAAATGAGAAAGTTGTCCAGGTTAATGAGAACAATAAGTGTACCGAGTTTGGTGACTGTAGGTTAAACTAAACCCCCCACTTTTGTCAAAAGGTGGCGCTGCAGAGCCCCTGCTCCCCGCCCGTTTCTAAGGCTTTGTCCATATCTACTGTATGACAATAATGACATGTATGTCGAGTTTCATCCAATTTGAAGCATGTTAACGGCTTCAAAAACGCCCAAGAATATTATAAAAGTTTGACGTGTTGCCAAGGCAACTATGTTTGAGATATCAGAATTCTTTTCAAAGGTCTACATCTGCCATGTTTTGACATTATTGTGGTGAAGTTTGAAGCAAATCGGATAAAAATAAGATGGTGATCTCAAAGCATTTTGAAAGTGACACACTTCCTGCTGCCAGTTGGTGGCAGTATAACTTTGACTCACAATAGTCACATCCATGTGATCGGACTATTACAACCAACACACTCGTGAAGTTTCATAAAGATCAATCAATGTATGCAGAAATTATAACACATTTCCTGTTTCCCTTTTCTCGCCATAAATTCGTTGCCTTGCCACAGCCAAACCGTTCGAGATATCGAAAATCCGCTGGCAATTTTTCATCATCAATGTCTTGACTTCATGCTGACCGAGTTTGGTGGTGGAGTATATCAAATATTAGAGCATGTGTTTTTCAAACAACCCGTAATAGCTTACTTCCTGTTGAGGTGACGTATAACTTAGAGTACGAAAGTTGTTTGGCCCGATGATGTCTGTATGTGTACTGAGTTTTATACTTATATGTGCAAGCGTGTTTGATATATAGACCAAAATTTCGGACCCTGTTCAAGGGGGCGCTGTCGAGCCCTCCTGCCACGCCCAGGTACCAGCTTCTGCCCGGCCCTGATGGCCGCGGGTTCCAATGCATGTTGAAAGTTTCATGAGTTTGAGCATGGTAAGGGCCCCAAAAATGCCCCAATAGTCGGAAGAAAAATAATAATAATAATAATAAATATAGCTGCAAGCAGCAATTACGGGGCCAAGCACAAAAAAGGCACAAGAAGCCAGCCAACATGGCTGTGAGCATCAGACCAAATGCAACAGTGAGCAATTAAAGACCTATTAAGATCATTTTAGGCAAAAGAGCTGAAAAATGATCAAAAATGATGATTTACTGGTTCATCACTTTCGACCAATAGGTGGCGCTGTGTCCAAATTGTTGTGGTATGGTCAGAGTGAGGTGACAATGACACTTGCAAAGTTTGGTGTCAATATGTCAAAGCATTGCAGAGATACAGCTTCAAGAGTCGTTTTTGCATCATGCCTCAGATTTGTTGCTCCGGTGTATGAAAACAGCTTGACATATCGACTTGAAATCCATAACTTTTTGTCTGCATGGTCTGAAAATGATACGGTTCGATTTTGGTGAAAATCGGAGCAACGGTCTAGGAGGAGTTCGAAAAAGTATGTTTTTAAAGAAAAACAATATGGTGGACAGGAAGTTCAGCCGACTATAGCAAATTTGATATCCGTGTTCTCGGTATGACCCAAGGAATCTACTGAGACCAGTTTCATTACAATTGATTAATATATTCAAACGTTATTAACATTTTTGTAAATTTCATAATAACTTTTGACCACAAGGTGGCGCTGGTCCGAAACTTGTCAGGCTCCTTCAGGGCATTGTGCTGATGACCCATACCGAGTTTCGTAACGATACGCTAATGCGTTCGTAAAATACAGCATTTTAGCACAAAATTAAAAATGGCCGACGGCCAAATTGTCTGATATGGGAAAATTGGGTATCATTCCACTCGGCATGATGCCCCGAATCCAACGAGTCCAAATTTTTTATTTTTGAACAAACCCATCAGAAGTTATAAGCAAAAATATCCATTTTTCATATTTCCGCACCACTAGGTGGCACTGCGCCGAAACGCTGCATGTTGCCTCAGGTCATGCTTGTGATGACATGTACCAAGTTTGGTCTGAATACAATAAAGCGTTGCGGAGATGCAGCCTTATATCTGTTTTCGCAAGCACTACGTACAATTCGTTTGCGTGTTTTTCGAAAACGGTTTGAGGAATCGACTTGATTTTCATAACATTTTATCGGCATGGTCTGAAGATGATCTGGTTCAATTTTCGTGAAAATCGGAGTAACGGCCTAGGAGGAGTTTGAAAAAGTAGGTTTTTCAGAAAATTCAAAATGGCGGAAACTTTTTCATGATGGAAAATGACGTCATGGGGTACAATCGATTCGTCTTGAGCCAAGGAATCAGAGGAAAAAAAGAATTTTGTTTCTAGCCCTTATGGTTCAAAAGTTATCAACATAAACATAAGTGCTACTTTGGACAGCTGGTGGCGCTAGAGGGATTGAGTTAGAGACTCCAAATTTGCTGTGGGGAAAGGTCAAACTGTCCTCTAACTGTGTGCCAAATTTCATAACTTTCCCGCAAGCGGTTCTATGGGCTGCCATAGACTTCAAGAGCGGAAGAAGAATAATAATAATAAATATAGCTGCAAGCAGCAATTACGGGGCCAAGCACAAAAACGGCACAAGAAGCCAGACAACATGGCTGGGAGCATCAGACCAACAGCAGCAGTGAGCAATTAGAAAAAAAAAAGTTATTAGAATTTTTGTCAAGTTTGTTATAACTTTTGACCACAAGGTGGTGCTGGTCCAAAACTTCTCGGGCTCTTTCAGGGCATTGTCCTGATGACCCATACCAAATTTATGAATTTTGGTCAAACCCATCTGAAGTTATAAGCGAAAATATCCATTTTTCATATTTCCGCACCAGTAGGTGGCGCTGCTCCGAAACACTGTATGATGCCTCAGGTCATGCTTGTGATGACATGTACCAAGTTTGGTCTGAATAAGATGAAGCGTTGCGGAGATACAGCTTCAAGAGTGTGTTTTACATCATGCCTCAAATTCATTGCTCCAGTATACAAAAACGGTTTTACATATCGACTTGAAATCCATAACTTTTTGTCGGCATGCTCTGAAGATGATACGGTTCGATTTTGGTGAAAATCGGACCAACGGTCTAGGAGGAGTTCGAAAAAGTAGGTTTTTAAAGAAAAACAATATGGCGGACAGGAAGTTCAGCCAACTATGGCAAATTTGATATCTATGTTCTTGGCATGAACCAACGAATCAAATGAGACCAGTTTCATTACAATGAGTTAAAAAAGTAAAAAGTTATTAGCTTTTTTGAAAATTTTGTTATAACTTTTGACCACAAGGTGGCGCTGTTCAGAAACTTTTCAGGCTCCTTCAGGGCATTGAGCTGATGAGCCATACAGAGTTTCGTAAAGATACGCTAATGCGTTCATAAAATACAGCAGTTTAGCACAAAATTCAAAATGGCCGACGGCCAAAATGTCCAATATGGGAAAATTGGATATCATTCAACTCAGCATGATGCTCCGAATCCAACGAGACCAAATTTATGATTTTTGGACAAACCTATCAGAAGTTATAAGGAAAAATAGCCATTTTTCATATTTTCGCACCAGTAGGTGGCGCTGCGCCGAAACACTGCACAATACCTCAAGTCATGCTTGTGATGACCTGTACCAAGTTTGGTCTGAATATGATAAAGCGTTGCGGAGATACAGCCTTATGTCTATTTTCGCAATCACTATGTTCAATTCGTTCGCTTGTTTTACGAAAACGGTTTGAGGAATCAACTTGAATTCCATAACTTTTTGTCGGCATTGTCTGAACATGATCTGGTTCAATTTTTGTGAAAATCGGAGTAACGGCCTAGGAGGAGTTCGAAAAAGTACGTTTTTCAGAAAATTCAAAATCGCGGAAAAATTTTCAGGACGGAAAATGACGTCATAGTGTACATTCGAATCGGCTTGACCCAAGGAATCAGAGGAAAAAAGAATTTTGTTTCTAGCCCTTATGGTTCAAAAGTTATTAGCATAAACATAAGTGCAACTTTGGACAGCTGGTGGCGCTAGAGGGATTGAGTTAGAGACTCCAAATTTGCTATGGACAAAGGTCATTCTGTCCTCTAACTGTGTGCCAAATTTCACAACTTTCCCGTAAGCGGTTCTATGGGCTGCCATAGACTTCAAGAGCGGAAGAAGAAGAAGAATAAATATAGCTGCAAGCAGCAATTACGGGGCCAAGCAAAAAAGGGACAACAAGCCAGCCAACATGGCTGGGAGCATTAGGCCAACTGCAACAGTGAGCAATTAAAGACCTATTACGATCATTTAAGGCAAAAGAGTTGGAAAATGATATATACAGTCAGTAATAAAGATTTACTGGTTTATCACTTTCGACCAATAGGTGGCGCTGTGACCAAATGAATGTGGTTTGGTCAGAGTGAGGTGACAATGACACTCACTAAGGATATGACTCCCGAAAAAATAAGTCAACCAGATCAAAAGTTATAAGCATATGAAAAAAATACAGTAGGTGGCGCTGATTTGGACTCTTTCAGGGCCTTGTGCTGATGACCCATACAGAGTTTCGCAACAATACACTAATGCATTCACAAAATACAGCATTTTAAAACAAAATTTAAAATGTCCAATGGCCAAAATGGCTGACATGGGAAAATTGGATATCATTCGACTAGGCATGATGCCCCGAATTGAAAAAGACCAACTTTATCATTTTTGGACAAACCTATCTGAAGCTATAAGCAAAAATAATGGCTATATTGGCTTTTTTGTATCTCCAGACCAGTAGGTGGCGTTATGGTAAAACTCGGCATGTAGGCTCTGGTCTTGCTTGGGATGATATGTATGAGGTTTCGTCTGAATATGATAAAGCATTGCAGAGATACAGCCATGAGTCCAAATTGGGTGCTCTGCGTTAAATTAATTTGCGTGTTATTTGAGAATGGTTTGATTTACTGAAAAGCTTTTGATAACTTTTGCCAGAATGGATTGAAGATGATCTGATCTGATTTTCATGACAATCAAATGAAGCATCTAGGACAAGTTCGAAAAAGCAGGTTTTTCGCAAAATTCAACATGGCGGACAGACCATAAGTCAAAATCTAGCATGTTTGGTATCGTTGGACTCGGTAGGGATTCAGGAGTCTAAGATCATGATTATTTTGAAAATAAGTCGACCACACTCATAGTGATAAGCATTTGAATATTGATTTTACCACTAGGTGGCGCTGGTGCGAAACTTCTCAGGCTCGTTCAGGGCATCGTACTGATGACCCATATCGAGTTTTGTGATGATATGCTAATGTGTTCGTAAAATACAGCATTTTAGCACAAAATTAAAAATGACCGACGACCAAAATGGCTGATATGGTAATAATGGTTATCATTCGACTCGGCATGATGCCCCTAATCTAACAAGACCAAAGTTATGATTTTTTGGACAAACCTATCTGAAGCTGCAAGCAAAAATAACCATTTTTTTGTATATCCAAACCAGTAGGTGGCGCTGCGCCAAAACTCGGCATGTAGGCTCTGGTCTTGCTTGGGATGATATGTATGAACTTTGGTCTGAATATGATAAAGCATTGCAGAAATACAGCCATGAGTCCAAATTGGGTGCTCTACGTTAAATTAATTTGCGTGTTATTTGAGAATGGTTTGATTTACCGAAAAGCTTTTGATAACTTTTTGCCAGAATGGACTGAAGATGATCTGGTTTGATTTTCATTACAATCAAATGAAGCGTCTAGGACGAGTTCAAAAAAGTAGGTTTTCGCAAAATTCAACATGGCGGACAAACCATATGTCGAAACCTAACATGTTTGGTATCGTTGGACTCAGCAGGGATTCAGGAGTCTAAGGACATGACTCTTTTGAAAACAAGTCGACCACAGTCAAAGTGATAAGCATTTGAATATTTGATTTTACCACTAGGTGGCGCTGGTGCGAAACTTCTCAGGCTGGTTCAGGGCATCATGCTGATAACCCATACCGAGTTTTGTGATGATACGCTGATGCGTTCATAAAATACAGCATTTTAGCACAAAATTCAAAATGGCCGACGGCCAAAATGGCTGATATGGTAATAATGGTTATCATTCGACCGGCATGATACCCTGAATCTGACGTGACCACATTTATGATTTCTGGACAAACCATTCAGAAGTTATTAGCCAAAATAGCCATTTTTCGTATCTCCGGACCAGTAGGTGGCACTGCACTGAAACACTGCATGTTGGCTTAAGTCATGCTTGTGATGACTTGTATGAAGTTTGGTCAAAATACGATAAATCATTTTGGAGATATAGCCTTAAGTGTGATTTTGCGAGCTTTCGGTCGAATTCATTTGTGCCCTATTCGAGAACGGATGGATCTATCAAAAAGCTTTTGATAACTTTTTGCAGTCATGGTCTGAAGATGATCTGGTCCAATTTTTGTGAAAATCGGAGTAACGCCCTAGGAGGAGTTCGAAAAAGTAGGTTTTTTGGAAAATTCAAAATGGCGGGAAAATTTTCATGACGGAAAATGACGTCATAGGGTGGAGTCGATTCGTCTTGACCCAAGGAATCAGAGGAAAAAAGAATTTTGTTTCTAGCCCATACGGTTCAAAAGTTATTAGCATAAACAGAAGTGCAACTTTGGACAGCTGGTGGCGCTAGAGGGATTGAGTTAGAGACTCCAAATTGGCTATGGACACAGTTCAGACTGTCCTCTAACTGTGTGCCAAATTTCACAACTTTTTACCATACGGTTCTATGGGCTGCCATAGACTCCAAGAGCGGAAGAATAATAATAAGAAAACTAACAATAACAATAGGTGCCTAAGCACCTTCGGTGCTTGGCCCCTAAATATAGCTGCAAGCAGCAATTATGGGGCCAAGCACAAAAACGGCACAAGAAACCAGCCAACACGGCTGGGAGCATCAGACCAACTGCAACAGTGAACAATTAAAGACGTATTAAGATCATTTTAGGCATAAGAGCTGAAAAATTATCAAAAATGAGGATTTACTGGTTCATAACTTCGACCAATAGGTGGCGCTGTGTCCAAATTGTTGTGGTATGGTCAGAGTGAGGTGACAATGACACTTCCAAAGTTTGGTGTCAATATGTCAAAGCACTGAAGAGATACAGCTTCAAGAGTCATTTTGAATCATGCCTCAAATTCTTTGCTCTGGTATACAAAAACGGTTTGACATATGGACTTGAAATCCATAACTTTTGTCGGCATGGTCTGAAGATGACACGGTTCAATTTTGGTGAAAATCGGAGCAACGGTCTAGGAGGAGTTAGAAAAAGTAGGTTTTTAAAGAAAAACAATATGGCGGACAGGACGTTTAGCTGACTATGGCAAATTTGATATCTATGTTCTCAGCATAACCCAAGGAATCTACAGAGACCAGTTTCATTACAATTGGTTAATATAGACAAAAGTTATTAGCATTTTTGTAAATTTTGTTATAACTTTTGACCACGAGGTGGCGCTGGTCCGAAACTTCTCAGGCTCCTTCAGGGCATTGTCCTGATGACCCATACCAAATTTATGAATTTTGGTCAAACTCATCAGAAGTTATGAGCAAAATAACAATTTTTCATATCTCCACTCCAGTAGGTGGCGCTGCACCGAAACACTGTATAATGCCTCAGGTCATGCTTGTGATGACATGTACCAAGTTTGGTCTAAATATGTCAAAGCATTGTAGAGATACAGCTTCAAGGGTAATTTTTGCATCACATCTCAAATTCTTTGCTCCGGTATACGAAAACGGTTTGACTTATCGACTTGAAATCCATAACTTTTTGTCGGCATGGTCTGAAGATGACACGGTTCAATTTTGGTGAAAATTGGAGCAACGGTCTAGGAGGAGTTCGAAAAAGTAGGTTTTTGAAGAAAAACAATATGGCGGACAGGAAGTTTAGCTGACTATAGCAAATGTGATATCTATGTTCTCAGCATGACCAAGGAATCTACTGAGACCAGTTTCATTACAATTGGTGAATACAGTCAAAAGTTATTAGCATTTTTGTAAATTTTATTATAACTTTGACCACAAGGTGGCGCTGTGCCGAAACTTCTCAGGCTCCTTCAGGGCATTGTGCTGATGACCCATACCAAGTTTTGTAAAGATACGTTAATGCGTTCGTAAAATACAGCATTTTAGCACAAAATTCAAAATGGCCGACGGCCAAAATGGCCGAATTGGGAAAATTGGATATCATTCGACTCGGCATGATTCCCCGAATCCAACGAGACCCAAATTATGATTTTTGGACAAACCCATCAGAAGTTATAAGCAAAAATACCCATTTTTCATATCTCCGCACCAGTAGGTGGCGCTGCGCCGAAACACTGCATGGTACCTCAGGTCATGCTTGTGATGACATGTACCAAGTTTGGTCTGAATACGATAAAGCGTTGCGGAGATACAGCCTTACTTCTGTTTTCGCAAGCACTACGTACAATTCGTTCGTGAGTTTTTCGAAAACGGTTTGAGGAATCAACTTGAATTCCATAACTTTTTGTCAGCATGGTCTGAAGATGATCTGATTCAATTTTCATGAAAATCGGAGTAACGGCCTAGGAGGAGTTCGAAAAAGTAAGTTTTTCAGAAAATTCAAAATGGCGGAAAAATTTTCATGACGGAAAATGACGTCATAGGGTGCGATCGATTCGTCTTGACCCAAGGAATCAGAGGAAAAAAGAATTTTGTTTCTAGCCCTTACGGTTCAAAAGTTATTAACATAAACATAAGTGCAACTTTGGACAGCTGGTGGCGCTAGAGGGATTGAGTTAGAGACTCCAAATTGGCTATGGACATAGATCAGACTGTCCTCTAACTGTGTGCCAAATTTCATAACTTTCCCGCAAACGGTTCTATGGTCTGCCATAGACTTCAAGAGCGGAAGAAGAAGAAGAAGAAGAAGAAGAAGAAGAAGAATAAAAAAAAAAAAAAAAAAGAACGCCAACAATAACAATAGGTGCCTCCGCACCTTCGGTGCTTGGCCCCTAAAAAAAAAAAAAAAAAAAAAAGAACGCCAACAATAACAATAGGTGCCTCCGCACCTTCGGTGCTTGGCCCCTAATAAATATAGCTGCAAGCAGCAATTACGGGGCCAAGCACAAAAACAGCGCACAAGCAAGCCAACATGGCTGGGAGCATCAGACCAACTGCAACGGAGCAATTAAAGACCTATTAAGATCATTTTAGGGAAAAGAGCTGAAAAATGATCAAAAATGAGGATTTACTGGTTCATCCCTTTCGACCAATAGGTGGCGCTGTGACCAAATTAATGTGATATGGTCAGAGTGAGGTGACAAGGACACTTGCAAAGTTTGGTGTCAATATGTCAAAGCATTGCAGAGGTACAGCTTCAAGAGTCGTTTTTGCATCATGCCTCAGATTTGTTGCGCCGGTGTACGAAAACAGTTTGACATATCGACTTGAAATCCATAACTTTTTGTCTGCATGGTCTGAAAATGATACGGTTCGATTTTGGTGAAAATCGGAGCAACGGTCTAGGAGGAGTTCGAAAAAGTATGTTTTTAAAGAAAAACAATATGGTGGACAGGAAGTTCAGCCGACTATAGCAAATTTGATATCCGTGTTCTCGGTATGACCCAAGGAATCTACTGAGACCAGTTTCATTACAATTGATTAATATATTCAAACGTTATTAACATTTTTGTAAATTTCATAATAACTTTTGACCACAAGGTGGCGCTGGTCCGAAACTTGTCAGGCTCCTTCAGGGCATTGTGCTGATGACCCATACCGAGTTTTGTATCGATATGCTAATGCGTTCGTAAAGTACAGTGTTTTAGCACAAAATTCAAATTGGATGATGGCCAAAATGGCCGATATGGAAAAATTGGATATCATTCGACTCAACATGATGCCCCGAATCTAATAAGACCAAATTTATGATTTTTGGTCAAACCTATCAGAAGTTATAAGCAAAAATATTCATTTTTCATATCTCCACTCCAGTAGGTGGCGCTGCTCCGAAACACTGCATGATGCCTCAGGTCATGCTTGTGATGACATGTACCAAGTTTGGTCTGAATATGATAAAGCAGTGCAGAGATACAGCTTAGAGAGTGTGTTTTACATCATGCCTCAAATTCATTGCTTCGGTATACGAAAATTGTTTGACGTATCAACTTGAAATCCATAACTTTTTGTCGGCATGGTCTGAAGATGATACGGTTCAATTTTGGTGAAAATCGGAGCAACGGTCTAGGAGGAGTTTGAAAAAGTAGGTTTTTAAAGAAAAACAATATGGCGGACAGGAAGTTCAGCCGACTATGGCAAATTTGATATCTGTGTTCTCGGCATGACCCAATGAATCAACAGAGATCAGTTTCATTACAATCGGTTAATACAGTCAAAAATTATTAGCATTTTTGAAAATTTTGTTATAACTTCTGACCACAAGGTGGCGCTGGTCCGAAACTTCTCAGGCTCCTTCAGGGCATTGTGCTGATGACCCATACCGAGTTTCGTAATGATACGCTAATGCGTTCGTAAAATACAGCATTTTAGCACAAAATTCAAAATGGCCGACGGCCAAAATGGCCGAAGTGGGAAAATTGGATATCATTCGTCTCGGCATGATGCCCCAAATCCAACGAGACCAAATTCATGATTTTTGGACAAAACCATCAGAAGTTATAAGCAAAAATAGCCATTTTTCATATCTCCGCACCACTAGGTGGCGCTGCGCCGAAACGCTGCTTGTTGCCTCAGGTCATGCTTGTGATGACAGGTACCAAGTTTGGTCTGAATACGATAAAGCGTTGCGGAGATACAGCCTTATGTCTATTTTAGCAAGCACTACGTACAATTCGTTCGCGTGTTTTTCGAAAACGGTTTGAGGAATCAACTTGAATTCCATAACTTTTGTCGGCATGGTCTGAAGATGATCTGGTTCAATTTTCGTGAAAATCGGAGTAACGGCCTAGGAGGAGTTCGAAAAAGTACGTTTTTCAGAAAATTCAAAATGGCGGAAAAATTTTCATGACGGAAAATGACGTCATAGGGTGCGTTCGATTCGTCTTGAGCCAAGGAATAAGAGGAAAAAAGAATTGTGTTTCTAGCCCTTATGGTTCAAAAGTTATTAACATAAACATAAGTGCAACTTTGGACAGCTGGTGGCGCTAGAGGGATTGAGTTAGAGACTCCAAATTTGCTGTGGACAAAGGTCAGACTGTCCTCTAACTGTGTGCCAAATTTCACAACTTTCCCGCAAGCGGTTCTATGGGTTACCATAGACTTCAAGAGCGGAAGAAGAAGAAGAAGAAGAAGAAGAAGAAGAAGAATAAAAAAAAAAAAAAAAAAGAACGCCAACAATAACAATAGGTGCCTCCGCACCTTCGGTGCTTGGCCCCTAATAAATATAGCTGCAAGCAGCAATTACGGGGCCAAGCACAAAAACGGCACAAGAAGCCAGCCAACATGGCTGGAGCATCAGACCAACAGCAGCAGTGAGCAATTAGAAAAAAAAAGTTATTAGAATTTTTGTCAAGTTTGTTATAACTTTTGACCACAAGGTGGTGCTGGTCCAAAACTTCTCGGCTCTTTCAGGGCATTGTCCTGATGACCCATACCAAATTTATGAATTTTGGTCAAACCCATCAGAAGTTATAAGCAAAAATAGCCATTTTTCATATCTCCACTCCAGTAGGTGGCGCTGTGCCGAAACACTGTATGATGCCTCAGGTCATGCTTGTGATGACACGTACCAAGTTTGGTCTGAATATGATAAAGCATTGCAGAGATACAGCTGCAAGAGTCATTTTTGCATCATATCTCAAATTGTTTGCTCTGGTATACGAAAACGGTTTGACTTATCGACTTGAAATCCATAACTTTTTGTCGGCATGGTCTGAAGATGATACGGTTCAATTTTGGTGAAAATCGGAGCAACGGTCTAGGAGGAGTTCGAAAAAGTAGGTTTTTAAAGTAAAACAATATGGCGGACAGGAAGTTCAGCTGACTATGGCAAATTTGATATCTATGTTCTCAGCATGACCCAAGAAATCTACAGAGACCAGTTTCATTACAATCAGTTAATATAGTCAAAACTTATTAGCATTTTTGTAAATTTTGTTATAACTTTTGACCACAAGGTGGCGCAGTGCCGAAACTTCTCAGGCTCCTTCAGGGCATTGTCATGATGACCCATGCCAAATTGATGAATTTTGGTCAAACCCATCAGAAGTTATAAGCAAAAATAAAAAAATTTCATATCTCCACTCCAGTAGGTGGCGCTGTGCCGAAACAATGTATGATGCCTCAGGTCATGCTTGTGAAGACACATACCAAGTTTGGTCTGAATATGTCAAAGCATTGTAGAGATACAGCTTCAAGAGTAATTTTTGCATCATATCTCAAATTCTTTGCTCCGGCATACGAAAACGGTTTGACTTATCAACTTGAAATCCATAAGTTTTTGTCGGCATGGTCTGAAGATGATACGGTTCAATTTTGGTGAAAATCGGAGCAACGGTCTAGGAGGAGTTCGAAAAAGTAGGTTTTTAAAGAAAAACAATATGGCGGACAGGAAGTTCAGCTGACTATGGCAAATTTGATATCTATGTTCTCAGCATGACCCAAGGAATCTACTGAGACCAGTTTCATTACAATCGGTTGATATAATCAAAAGTTATTAGCATTTTCGTAAATTTTGTTATAACTTTTGACCACAAGGTGGCGCTGGTCTGAAAATTCTCAGGCTCCTTCAGGGCATTGTGCTGATGACCTATACCGAGTTTTGTAAAGATACGCTAATGCGTTCGTAAAATACAGCATTTTAGAACAAAATTCAAAATGGCCGACGGCCAAAATATCTGATATGGGAAAATTGGGTAACATTCGACTCGACATGATGCTCTGAATCCAACGAGACCAAATTTATGATTTTTGGACAAACCCATCAGAAGTTATAAGCAAAAACATCAATTTTTCATATCTCCACTCCAGTAGGTGGCGCTGCGCCGAAACACTGTATGATGCCTCAGGTCATGCTTGTCATGACATGTACCAAGTTTGGTCTGAATATGATAAAGTGTTGCAGAGATACAGCCTTACTTCTATTTTCGCAAGCGCTATGTACAATTCGTTCGTGTGTTTTTCGAAAACAGTTTGGGCAATCGACTTGAATTCCATAACTTTTTGTCACCATTGTCTGAAGATGATCTGGTTCAATTTTCATGAAAATCGGACTAACGGCCTAGGAGGAGTTCGAAAAAGTAGGTTTTTCAGAAAATTCAAAATGGCGGAAAATTTTTCATGACGGAAAATGACGTCATATGGTACAATCGATTCGTCTTGACCCAATGAATCAGAGGAAAAAAGAAGTTTGTTTCTAGCCCTTATGGTTCAAAAGTTATTAGCATAAACATAAGTGCAACTTTGGACAGCTGGTGGCGCTAGAGGGATTGAGTTAGAGACTCCAAATTTGCTATGGACAAAGGTCATTCTGTCCTCTAACTGTGTGCCAAATTTCACAACTTTCCCGCAAGCGGTTCTATGGGCTGCCATAGACTTCAAGAGCAGAAGAAGAAGAAGAAGAAGAAGAAGAATAAGCGTACGGAACTCCAACAATAACAATAGGTGCCTAAGCACCTTCGGTGCTTGGCCCCTAATAAGCGTACGGAACGCCAACAATAACAATAGGTGCCTAAGCACCTTCGGTGCTTGGCCCCTAATAAATATAGCTGCAAGCAGCAATTACGGGGCCAAGCAAAAAAGGCACAACAAGACAGCCAAGATGGCAGGGAGCATCAGACCAGCCGAAACAGTAAGCAATTAAAGACCTATTAGGATCATTTTAGGCAAAAGAGCTGAAAAATGATATATTCAGTCAATAATAAAGATTTAATGGTTTATCACTTTGACTAATAGGTGGCGCTGTGACAAAATTAACGTGGTATGGTCAGAGTGAGGTAACAATGACACTCGCTAAGGATATGACTCCCGTGAAAATAAGTCAACCAGATCAAAAGTTATAAGCATATGAAAAAAACACTAGGTGGCGCTGGTTTGAAACTTCTCAGGCTCCTTCGGGACCTTGTGCTGATGACTCATACCGAGTTTCGTAACAATACGCTAATGCGTTCATAAAATACAGCATTTTTGCACAAAATTCAAAATGGCCGACAGCCAAAATGGCTAATATGGGAAAATTGGATATCATTCGACTCGGCATGATGCCCCTAATCTAACAAGACCAAATTTATGATTTTTGGACAAACATATTTTAAGCTATAAGCAAAAATAATGGCTATTTTGGCTTTTCTGAATCTCCAGACCAGTAGGTGGTGTTGCGACGAAACTCAACATGTAGGCTCTGGTCTTGCTTGGGATGATTTGTACGAAGTTTGGTGTAAATATGATAAATCATTGCAGAGATACAGCCATGAGTCCAAACTGGGTGCTCTGCGTTAAATTAATTTGCGTGTTTTTTGAGAATGGTTGAGTTTATCAAAAAGCTTTTGATAACTTTTGCCAGAATGGTCTAAAGATGATCTGGTTCAATTTTCATGATAATCAAACCAACAGCCTAGGACGAGTTCGAAAAAGTAGGTTTTTCGCAAAATTCAAAATGGCGGACAAACCATAAGTCGAAACCTAGCGTGTTAGGTATCGTTAGACTCAGCAGGGATTCAGGAGTGTAAAGTCATGACTCTTTTGAAAATAAGTTGACCACACCCATATTGATAAGCTTTTGAATATTTAATTTTACCACTAGGTGGCGCTGGTGCAAAACTTCTCAGGCTCGTTCAGGGCATCGTGCTGATGACCCATACCGAGTTTTGTGACGATATGCTAATGCGTTCATAAAATACAGCATTTTAGCACAAAATTCAAAATGGCCGACGGCCAAAATGGCTGATATGGTAATAATGGATATCATTCAACTCGGAATGATGCCCTGAATCTGACGTAACCACATTTATGATTTATGGACAAACCATTCAGAAGTTATTAGCATAAATATACATTTTTCATATCTCTGGACCAGTAGGTGGCACTGCACTGAAACACAGCATGTTGGCTTAAGTCATGCTTGTGATGACATGTATGAAGTTTGGTCAAAATACGATAAATCATTTTGGAGATATAGCCTTAAGTGTGATTTTGCGAGCTTTCAGTCGAATTCATTTGTGCCCTATTCGAGAACGGATGGATCTATCGAAAAGCTTTTGATAACTTTTTGCAGTCATGGTCTGAAGATGATCTGGTCCAATTTTTGTGAAAATCGGAGTAACGCCCTAGGAGGAGTTCGAAAAAGTAGGTTTTTCAGAAAAATCAAAATGGCTGGAAAATTTTCATGACGGAAAATGACGTCATATAGTGCAATCGATTCGCCTTGACCCAAGGAATCAGAGGAAAAAAGAATTTTGTTTCTAGCCCATACGGTTCAAAAGTTATTAGCATAAACAGAAGTGCAACTTTGGACAGCTGGTGGCGCTAGAGGGATTGAGTTAGAGACTCCAAATTTGCTATGGACAAAGGTCATTCTGTCCTCTAACTGTGTGCCAAATTTCACAACTTTCCCGCAAGTGGTTCTATGGGCTGCCATAGACTTCAAGAGCGGAAGAAGAAGAAGAAGAAGAATAATAAGCGTACGGAACGCCAACAATAACAATAGGTGCCTAAGCACCTTCGGTGCTTGGCCCCTAAATATAGCTGTAAGCAGCAATTATGGGGCCAAGCAAAAAAGGCACAGCCAGCCAGCCAAGATGGCTGGGAGCATCAGACCAGCTGCAACAGTAAGCAATTAAAGACCTATTAGGATCATTTTAGGCAAAAGAGCTGAAAAATGATATATTCAGTCAATAATAAAGATTTGTGTAATAATAAAGATTTTTGGTGGCGCTAGAGGGATTGAGTTAGAGACTCCAAATTGGGTATGGACACAGTTCAGACTGTCCTCTAACTGTGTGCCAAATTTCACAACTTTTTACCATACGGTTCTATGGGCTGCCATAGACTCCAAGAGCGGAAGAATAATAATAATAAGAAAACTAACAATAACAATAGGTGCCTAAGCACCTTCGGTGCTTGGCCCCTAATAATAAGAAAAGTAACGGAAACAATAGGTGCCTCCGCACCTTCGGTGCTTGGCCCCTAATAATAAGAAAACTAACGGAAACAATAGGTGCCTCCGCACCTTCGGTGCTTGGCCCCTAATAATAAGAAAACTAACAATAACAATAGGTGCCTAAGCACCTTCGGTGCTTGGCCCTAAATATAGCTGCAAGCAGCAATTACGGGGCCAAGCAAAAAAGGCACAACAAGACAGCCAAGATGGCAGGGAGCATCAGACCAGCCGAAACAGTAAGCAATTAAAGACCTATTAGGATCATTTTAGGCAAAAGAGCTGAAAAATGATATATTCAGTCAATAATAAAGATTTAATGGTTTATCACTTTGACTAATAGGTGGCGCTGTGACAAAATTAACGTGGTATGGTCAGAGTGAGGTAACAATGACACTCGCTAAGGATATGACTCTTGTGAAAATAAGTCAACCAGATCAAAAGTTATAAGCATATGAAAAAAACACTAGGTGGCGCTGGTTTGAAACTTCTCAGGCTCCTTCGGGACCTTGTGCTGATGACTCATACCGAGTTTCGTAACAATACGCTAATGCTTTCATAAAATACAGCATTTTTGCACAAAATTCAAAATGGCCGACAGCCAAAATGGCTAATATGGGAAAATTGGATATCATTCGACTCGGCATGATGCCCCTAATCTAACAAGACCAAATTTATGATTTTTGGACAAACATATTTTAAGCTATAAGCAAAAATAATGGCTATTTTGGCTTTTCTGAATCTCCAGACCAGTAGGTGGTGTTGCGACGAAACTCAGCATGTAGGCTCTGGTCTTGCTTGGGATGATTTGTACGAAGTTTGGTGTAAATATGATAAATCATTGCAGAGATACAGCCATGAGTCCAAACTGGGTGCTCTGCGTTAAATTAATTTGCGTGTTTTTTGAGAATGGTTGAGTTTATCAAAAAGCTTTTGATAACTTTTTGCCAGAATGGTCTAAAGATGATCTGGTTCAATTTTCATGATAATCAGACCAACAGCCTAGGACGAGTTCGAAAAAGTAGGTTTTTCGCAAAATTCAAAATGGCGGACAAACCATAAGTCGAAACCTAGCGTGTTAGGTATCGTTAGACTCAGCAGGGATTCAGGAGTGTAAAGTCATGACTCTTTTGAAAATAAGTTGACCACACCCATATTGATAAGCATTTGAATATTTGATTTTACTACTAGGTGGCGCTGGTGCAAAACTTCTTAGGCTCGTTCAGGGCATCGTGCTGAAGACCCATACCGAGTTTTGTGACGATATGCTAATGCGTTCATAAAATACAGCATTTTAGCACAAAATTAAAATGGCCGACGGCCAAAATGGCTGATATGGTAATAATGGATATCATTCAACTCAGAATGATGCCCTGAATCTGACGTAACCACATTTATGATTTATGAACAAATCATTCAGAAGTTATTAGCATAAATATCCATTTTTCATATCTCTGGACCAGTAGGTGGCACTGTGCCGAAACACTGCATGTTGCCTCAAGTCATGCTTGTGATGACATGTACAAAGTTTGGTCAGAATACGATAAATTGTTTTGAAGATATAGCCTTAAGTGTGATTTTGCGAGCTTTCGGTCGAATTCTTTTGTGCCCTATTCGAGAACGGATGGATCTATCGAAAAGCTTTTGATAACTTTTTGCAGACATGGTCTGAAGATGATCTGGTCCAATTTTTGTGAAAATCAGAATAACGCCCTAGGAGGAGTTCGAAAAAGTAGGTTTTTCGGAAAATTCAAAATGGCGGGAAAATTTTCATGACGGAAAATGACGTCATATAGTGCAATCGATTCGTCTTGACCCAAGGAATCAGAGGAAAAAAGAATTTTGTTTCTAGCCCATATGGTTCAAAAGTTATTAGCATAAACAGAAGTGCAACTTTGGACAGCTGGTGGCGCTAGAGGGATTGAGTTAGAGACTCCAAATTGGCTATGGACACAGTTCCGACTGTCCTCTAACTGTGTGCCAAATTTCACAACTTTTTACCATACGGTTCTATGGGCTGCCATAGACTCCAAGAGCGGAAGAATAATAATAATAAGAATATAGCTGCAAGCAGCAATTACGGGGCCAAGCAAAAAAGGCACAGCAAGGCAGCCAAGATGGCTGGGAGCATCAGACTAGCTGCAACAGTAAGCAATTAAAGACCTATTAGGATCATTTTAGGCAAAAGAGCTGAAAAATGATATATACAGTCAATAATAAAGATTTAATGGTTTATCACTTTTGATCAATAGGTGGTGCTGTGACCAAATTAATGTGGTATGGTCAGAGTGAGGTAGCAATGACACTTGCTAAGGATATGACTCCCGTGAAAATAAGTCAACCAGATCAAAAGTTATAAACATATGAAAAAAACACTAGGTGGCGCTGGTTTGAAACTTCTCAGGCTCCTTCGGGACCTTGTGCTGATGACTCAAAAACCTACTTTTTCGAACTCGCCCTAGGCTGTTGGTCTGATTATTATGAAAATTGAACCAGATCATTTTCAGACCATTCTGGCAAAAAGTTATCAAAAGCTTTTTGATAAACTCAAAAAGCTTTTGATAACTTTTTGCCAGAATGGTCTGAAAATGATCTGGTTCAATTTTCATAATAATCAGACCAACAGCCTAGGGCGAGTTCGAAAAAGTAGGTTTTTCGCAAAATTCAAAATGGCGGACAAACCATAAGTCGAAACCTAGCATGTTTGGTATCATTAGACTCAACAGGGATTCAGGAGTCTAACGTCATGACTCCTTTTAAAATAAGTTGACCACACCCATATTGATAAGCATTTGAATATTTGATTTTACCACTAGGTGGCGCTGGTCCGAAACTTCTCAGGCTTGTTCAGGGCATCGTGCTGATGACCCATACCGAGTTTTGTGGTGATATGCTAATGCATTCATAAAATACAGCATTTTAGCACAAAATTCAAAATGGCCGACGGCTAAAATGGCTGATATGGTAATAATGGATATCACTCGACTCGGCATGATGCCCTGAATCTGACGTGACCACATTTATGATTTATGGACAAACCATTCAGAAGTTATTAGCATAAATAGCCATCTTTCGTATCTCTGGACCAGTAGGAGGCGCTGCACCAAAACGCAGCAGGTTGCCTCAAGTCATGCTTATGATGACATGTACCCAGTTTGGACTGAAAACGATAAAGCATTGTGGAGATATAGCCTCAAGTCTGATTTTGCGAACTTGTTGTTTAATTCATTTATGAAGTTTTTAAGAACGGTTTGTTATATCAACAAGCTTTAGATAACTTTTTGTTGGCATGGTCTCAAGATGATCTGGTTCAATTTTGATGATAATCAGAGTAACAGTCTAGGAGGAGTTCAAAAAAGTAGGTTTTTCGCAAAATTCAACATGGCGGACAAACCATAAGTCGAAACCTAGCAAGTTTGGTATTGTTGGACTCAGCAGGGATTCTGGAGTCTAAGGATATGACTCATTTGAAAATAAATTGACCACACTTAAAGTGATAAGCATTTGAATATTTGATTTTACCACTAGGTGGCGCTGGTCCGAAACTTTTCAGGCTCGTTCAGGGCACCGTACTGATGACCCATACCGAGTTTTGTGACGATATGCTAATGCGTTCGTAAAATACAGCATTTTAGCACAAAATTCAAAATGGCCGACAGCCAAAATGGCTGATATGGTAATAATGGTATTCATTCGACTCGGCATGATGCCCCGAATTTGACAAGACCACATTTATGATTTATGGACAAATCATTCAGAAGTTATTAGCATAAATAGCCATTTTTCATATCTCCAGACCAGTAGGTGGCACTGCGTTGAAACACTGCATGTTGCCTCAAGTCATGCTTGTGATGACTTGTATGAAGTTTGGTCAGAATACCATAAATCGTTTTGGAGATATAGCCTCAAGATTGATTTTGCGAGCTCTTCATCAAATTCATTTGTGCCCTATTCGAGAAAGGTTCGATCTATCAAAAAGCTTTTGAGAATTTTTTGCAGTCATGGTCTGAAGATGATGTAGTTCAATTTTGGTGATAATCGGAGTAATGGTCTAGGAGCAGTTAGAAAAAGTATGTTTTTTGGAAAAATCAAAATGGCGGGAAAATTTTCATGACGGAAAATGACGTCATAGGGTGCATTCAAATTGGCATGAGCCAAGGAATCAGAGGACAAAAGAATTTTGTTTCTAGCCCTTACGGTTCAAAAGTTATTAACATAAACAGAAGTTCAACTTTGCACAGCTGGTGGCGCTAGAGGGATTGAGTTAGAGACACCAAATTAGCTATAGACACAGTTCAGACTGTCCTCTATCAGTGTGCCAAATTTCATAACTTTTTACCACACGGTTCTATGGGCTGCCATAGACTCAAGAGCGGAAGAATAATAATAATAATAATAATAATAATAATAAGAAAACTAACGGAAACAATAGGTGCCTCCGCACCTTCGGTGCTTGGCCCCTAATAATAATAAGAAAACTAACGGAAACAATAGGTGCCTCCGCACCTTCGGTGCTTGGCCCCTAAAAACTAACAATAACAATAGGTGCCTAAGCACCTTCGGTGCTTGGCCCCTAATAATAAGAAAACTAACAATAACAATAGGTGCCTAAGCACCTTCGGTGCTTGGCCCCTAATAATAATAAGAAAACTAACGGAAACAATAGGTGCCTCCGCACCTTCGGTGCTTGGCCCCTAATAAGAAAACTAACGGAAACAATAGGTGCCTCCGCACCTTCGGTGCTTGGCCCCTAAAAACTAACAATAACAATAGGTGCCTAAGCACCTTCGGTGCTTGGCCCCTAAAAAAAGAACGCCAACAATAACAATAGGTGCCTCCGCACCTTCGGTGCTTGGCCCCTAATAAGAAAACTAACAATAACAATAGGTGCCTAAGCACCTTCGGTGCTTGGCCCCTAATAATAAGAAAACTAACGGAAACAATAGGTGCCTCCGCACCTTCGGTGCTTGGCCCCTAATAATAATAAAAATCAGGACAAATACAATAGGGTTTCAGCACTACGTGCTTGAACCCCTAATAATCCTAACAATTACAATAGGGTTTCAGCACTTCGTGCTTGAACCCCTAATAATAAAAATCCTAACAATTACAATAGGGTTTCAGCACTTCGTGCTTGAACCCCTAATAATAAAAATCCTAACAATTACAATAGGGTTTCAGCACTTCGTGCTTGAACCCCTAATAATAAAAATCCTAACAATTACAATAGGGTTTCAGCACTTCGTGCTTGAACCCCTAATAAAAATCCTAACAATTACAATAGGGTTTCAGCACTTCGTGCTTGAACCCCTAATAATAAAAATCCTAACAATTACAATAGGGTTTCAGCACTTCGTGCTTGAACCCCTAATAATCCTAACAATTACAATAGGGTTTCAGCACTACGTGCTTGAACCCCTAAAAATCAGGACAATTACAATAGGGTTTCAGCACTACGTGCTTGAACCCCGAATAAAAATCCTAACAATTACAATAGGGTTTCAGCACTACGTGCTTGAACCCCTAATAATAAAAATCCTAACAATTACAATAGGGTTTCAGCACTTCGTGCTTGAACCCCTAATAATAATCCTAATAACAATTACAATAGGGTTTCAGCACTACGTGCTTGAACCCCTAATAATAATAATAAAAATCCTAACAATTACAATAGGGTTTCAGCACTTCGTGCTTGAACCCCTAATAAAAATCCTAACAATTACAATAGGGTTTCAGCACTACGTGCTTGAACCCCTAATAATAATAATAAAAATCCTAACAATTACAATAGGGTTTCAGCACTTCGTGCTTGAACCCCTAATAATAATAAAAATCCTAACAATTACAATAGGGTTTCAGCACTTCATGCTTGAACCCGTAATAATAAAAATCAGGACAATTACAATAGGGTTTCAGCACTACGTGCTTGAACCCCTAAATAATAAAAATCAGGAAAATTACAATAGGGTTTCAGCACTACGTGCTTGAACCCCTAATCAGGACAATTACAATAGGGTTTCAGCACTACGTGCTTGAACCCCTAATAATAATAATAATAAAAATCCTAACAATTACAATAGGGTTTCAGCACTTCGTGCTTGAACCCCTAATAATAAAGGATAAAAATGACAATAAAAACAGGAAGGGGGTTTTAAGCCAAAATAATAAACAAAACACCCACTTACTAACTGCCTATTCTACCCATGTTCTAAATTACTTACTTACTTTTTTTTACCCAAAGAAAAGACATGGTGTGGCTAACTCCCTTTCTCACCAAAAACATGATCAAACTTTGTGATAAAAATAAAAAAGGCACCCCTTCCATCTCTTTATGTAGTTGGTCTTACAGAAACTCATCCAGGTCATCCAGCCCTTGACCAATTGGATACACTCCAGTGTTGGTGCATCCGATATTGATCATCTGTTTGGCAGCTTCACTGGTCATCATTGATCTGAGAAAAGGCACAATACAACAGAACAACAAAACAAAAATAGCAATAGCCACTGCCATTATTATTCTCACTTTAGTAAATCATTTACCCCATAATTCAAATATTTTGTCAAACTAGTTCCCAATATGCTTATCTTCTTCATTTTCAGTGATTTCTTTCTTGTATTATTCAGTTTCTTCATTGCCTTGTTGAATGATCCATCAGGAGCTGTATTATTTGGAACATAAGTACAACAGTTAACTTCATATACTTTACAAACACCTCCTTTCTTCTGCGAATAACCAATTTAATGTTTGTCTGATTTGCCATGTCCTTTTGTTTATGGGTCCCACACTGTTCTCCCAAGGTTCTCAGTGCATCTTCAGCATGGTTAATGAGCTTCTGTTAATCACAATAAATGTAATTCATATTACATATTTTTTCATAAATTATACACACAAATATACTCAAATTCAGATTTTACTTCATCTCCATCCTTAAGTTCATTTGGTATTCCCCTTGGTTGACCATTCAAATCCATGTACACATCTTTTCTGTCATTGTTTTTGGACACAAATGTTGCATTTGGCTAAAAAATAAAAAATATCAATCATTTATCAAAAAAAAAAAAAAAAATCATCAAATCATCTGTCAGTAACTTTGTCACTTCAAATCATCTGCCACTTCCCCCCTTGCGCAATGGTTAAAAACCATGCGCATCTAAGAGTTGCTGATCTAATCATGGGTCATCTTATATCTCATTTGTCCATCAATCTAAAGTTGAGGTGTTTTAGAGTTTGCCTCCTAATTGACTCATCAATATTTCTTTAATTATATATGCAATTTACCATCCTAAATATCAAGGTTCGAATACCACCAATACTAAATTAGTAGCAAAATTCTAATGACATGATCTACTGAACATAGGCCATGTGGCATTCCCCATTTGACAGTGTCTAAATGTTTCCAATAATACAGCTGATCAGTATTAGTTACCATGTAGTTGTGTTAAACACCACAGTCATAAACCCCAAATGTTCCAAATATCTAAGAAATCAACTGCTTTGCTATGTCTGGGACATATCACAGTGTTAAAGGTTAAAGAACCGATTTCAATTTCTCAAAGCTAATTTGTCATTCATCTGTTAATTTAATCTTTTGTCTTAAGCCTTTTTTCCTGTTAGTCATAAGCTGCTCTTTGAATTCACTTTAGATCTCACCATTATTTTGAATTCATGACCAACAATATGTTACAACAGAGACACGGAGGCAGAGATAATAACAATCCAGGTAAGTTTTATTCACGTATAAGCAGAGCACAGGGTGATGGTAAGCAGATAATGGAATGATGAGAGATGAGGAGAATATAATACTGTCCTGATTATGTCTTGCAGATGCAGATGATGGAAGGAGCTGGCGGAGACACTCACACACACAAGCAGGTAAGTACACACGGGGAACAGGAGACGAGGGAGCTGTAGGAGACGACTGGAGCAGGTAGATATGGCGTTGGGAGTCCTTAAGGTAAGCATACATAAGTCGTAGTGCAAACGAGACCGGACAGTGAGTGTGTGTGAGTGTGGTGGCTTTATACTGGTGCTGATTGCGGTGCTGATGAGTCACAGGTGGCGGTGATCAGTATGCTGGTGATTGAGTGCGTGGGTAAGGGAGTGAGGTGGAACCTGACGTGTCTGTGACAGTACCCCCCCTCCCACGGCCCGCTCCTGAGGGCCGCGGACCCCGACGTCGTGGTGGTCTTCCTCTAGGGCAGGGGTTCCCAAACTTTTCAGCCCACGACCCCCAAAATAACGATGACAGTGACTCGCGACCCCCACTATCCTCGGAGGTGGTTAATGAGTTGTGCACAAAGGCGCACACGCACTAACGCATGTTTCACACATAGGCCTACTCTGTTTGCAGTGCGCATTTTTTTCTGTGCCCATATTAACGGATTTCACACTGCACGCGGATGCGGTCCGGCAGTGCGTTCCAGGAGCGGTGCGTCTGCAGCAGTGCAGCGATCATTTACGCGCCGAGTCTATTTTTGCTGTGCTGCACAGCGCTGAATTAAAACGACAGCGCACTGTTCGCATTAAAATAAACATGTATTGACGCGAAAAAACTAGTAATTTCACCATAGATTCATATAGTTCAAAGTCTCTGTTACACAGTTTAAACACGGCATTTTTGCCTCGGGTAAAGCAAGGAAAATAACACCTTACCAGGCATTTAGGTGAACAAGGAGACATAAACAATAGCACTCGTCTCTTCGTGAAGGTGGAAAAACAGTTCTTTATGACCTGAGGGATTTATTGTAAAAAGATTTAAAAGGAAAGAAAAGACGAGAGTCGCCTGTTTTTGTCTATTTTAAGTTTTTTTTTTTTTAAAAAAAACGTTTTTGATTTTAACATAAAGCTTACGTTAAAATGTTTTGCCACTTGCGTAAGCAACATAATATATAAATCTAAAGTATTACTTCAGATAAATATAAAGTATGATATGAATAAACGTTTAAATATAGTGCGTTTAAACGTGACATCTATGAAATATAGTGTAGGCCTATACAAAGAGAATCGCTGTGCTGACAAGCCATATTCAGTAACAACTTTTGGATTTGAAATAAAAATAAGTAAATGTTGTGTTTGTGATACACAGCCATGGAGCAGTTGCGCACTGCAAACGCGGCATATGTGAAGCGCGTGCTTCTCCGCTCTCCTCCGCCGGCCTCCCTGCGTTGTCTTTTTTGATCGATATTAACCAACGTTTCATTTCGACACATGTCTGAATGTTTAACATGTTGCAGTAAACTGACCTGCTGCAGCTGATGCTGTTGCTACTATGTCATTAATCTGTCGTAATCACCTCAGGAGTCACGGCCGAGGAAAGGAAACTCGAAAGGTTGATGGCTTTTTTTTTATTTGCATGGTTTTTGTTTTTAATTTAACTACTATTTTTAGTATTTTGTGACAATTATTGATAGAATATACTCTTTCTAATCGTTTAATTATTATTATTTTTTTATTTTTTATTTTTTTTATTTCTGGAAATCATCTCGCGACCCCTCCCTCACTGTCTCGCGACCCCCCCGGTGGGTCGCGACCCCGACTTTAGGAACCACTGCTCTAGGGCGTGGGGCAGGTCTGTCTGGGTGATTGGCGTGGAAGGTCTGTAACAGGATAGGATCAAGGATATCATTCTTGGGAACCCATGAGCGTTCTTCGGGGCCATAGCCTTCCCAGTCGACGAGGTACTCTAGCTGACCACCACGGCGCCGGGAATCCAGGATTTCATGAACCACGTAAGCTGTGCCGTCCTCCAGGATGAGTGGAAGGGGGGGCTCGGCGGCTGCCACGTCAGGTTCTGTGGAGGGAACAACAGAAGGGTGGTGAGGTTTAAGCAGTGATACATGGAATGTAGGGTGGATCCTACTGTACTGTGCTGGGAGTTGAAGATGGTAGGTGACGGGGTTGATCTGCCGGATGATGGTGAACGGGCCAATGAAGCGGGGACTCAGCTTCTTGCAGGGCAGACGCATCCTGATGTCCCTGGTGGACAGCCAGACCTTCTGCCCCGGTTGGTATACTGGAGCTTCGGAGCGCCGAAGGTCGGCTGTCGTCTTGCGTCTGCGCAGGGCTCTCTGCAGTTGGTGATGAGCTGAGTCCCAAACCCTCTCGCTCTCCCGGAACCAGTAGTCGACTGCGGGGACGTTGGAAGGTTCCCCATCCCAGGGGAACAGTGGGGGTTGGTAGCCGAGTACGCACTGGAAGGGTGTCAGTCCAGTTGTGGCTTGGCGGAGGGAGTTCTGTGCGTACTCGGCCCAACCCAGGTACTGGTTCCAGGAGTTCTGGTGGCCGTGACAGAAGGTACGCAGGAAGCGGCCTATCTCCTGGATCTTGCGTTCCGTCTGCCCGTTCGACTGAGGATGGTATCCAGATGACAGGCTGACGGTCACACCCAGGAGGGAGAAGGCGGCTTTCCAGACGTGGGAGACGAACTGGGGTCCTCTGTCGGAGACTATATCTTCAGGTATTCCATAATGACGAAAAAAATGATTAAACATCAATTCAGCAGTTGCCATGGCGGTAGGTAGACCCTCCAGGGGTATCAGGCGGCAGGACTTTGAGAAGCGGTCTACCACCACCAGGATGCACGTGTGACCGTCAGACTCAGGGAGATCTGTGACGAAGTCCACTCCCAGGTGTGACCAGGGTCTCTCAGGAACGGGCAGAGGTAGGAACTTGCCGGTGGGAAGATGGCGTGGGCTCTTGGAGATGGCGCACTCCCTGCAGCCCTGCACGTACCTTCTGACATTGTTGGCCATGTTGGGCCACCAGAAGCGTTGTTTGAGCAACGAGAGGGTCTCATTGACCCCCGGGTGACCAGTGCCAAGTGAAGAGTGGGTATTGTGCAGAAGTGGAGTGCGACGTGCCCGTGTGACGTATTGCAAGCCTTGAGGGCAACCCGGCGGAGTGCGTGTGGAGGCATTGGAGGAGGGAATGGTTTCTTCGGACCACTGGATGGGGTTCACGAAGATGGATTCCGGCAGGATTGTCTCAGGATCCTCAGGCTTTTCCTCAGGGAATGGAGGCGAGACAGAGCGTCAGCTTTGGTATTTTTTGAACCAGGGCGGTAGGAGATAGAGAAATTGAACCTTGAGAAAAACATGGCCCAGCGAGCTTGGCGAGGGTTGAGTCTTTTGGCAGCCTTCAGATATTCAAGGTTTTTATGATCAGTGAGAACTTGGAATGGATGAGTAGCTCCCTCCAACCAATGCCTCCACTCCTCGAGGGCAAGCTTGACGGCCAGGAGTTCACGGTCACCGATGTCGTAATTGACCTCCGCCGGGTTGAGCTTGCGGGAGAAGAAGGCGCATGGATGGAGTCTACTTGGTGTCCCCTGCTGCTGTGAAAGGACCGCTCCCACTCCGGTGGTGGAGGCGTCCACTTCCACGACGAATGGGAGCTCTGGATTAGGGTGGACGAGGAGGGGAGCGGTGGTGAAGGCTCTTTTAAGGGTCTCGAAGGCGTTGGTGGCTTGTTGGGACCAGGACAGAGACTTGGGCTGGTTACGGAGTAGGTTGGTTAATGGACTGACGATGGTGCTGTAATTCTTGATAAACCGGCGGTAGAAGTTGGAGAAACCTAGGAAGCGTTGGAGTTCTTTGATTGAAGATGGAGTGGGCCAGGACTGAATGGCGGAGACCTTCCCCTCGTCCATCCGGATGCCACTGTGATCTATTACGTACCCCAGGAATTGGACAGAGGGCTGGTGAAAGGAGCACTTTTCAGCTTTGAGGAAGAGGTGGAATTGCCGTAAGCGTTGGAGGACCTCCGCAACGTGGTGGCGATGTTCGGCCAAGCTCCGGGAGTAGATGAGGATATCGTCAATATACACCAGAACGAACTTGTGGAGAAACTCCCGGAGCACCTCGTGTATGAAATCCTGGAATACGGAGGGGGCGTTGACCAGGCCATACGGCATGACGAGATACTTGTAGTGTCCGGTGGGCGTGACAAAGGCGGTCTTCCACTCGTCCCCCTCGCGTATCCGGATGAGGTTGTACGCGCTGCGGAGGTCCAGCTTAGTGAACACAGTGGCACCACGGAGATGTTCCAGGGCCGCTGGGACGAGGGGAAGCGGGTAGCGCTTTTTAGCGGAATTTAACTGTGATTTTGTTGAGGGCACGGTAATCAATGCAGGGCCTCAAGCCTCCGTCCTTCTTCGCCACAAAAAGAAGCTTGAAGCAGCAGGGGAAGTAGACGGGCGGATGTAACCTTGGTTGAGGGCCTCTTTGATGTATTCCTCCATGGCCTTCTCCTCCGGTATTGACAGGGGGTAAATGCGTCCCCTGGGCACTGGTTCACCCGGTAGCAGATCGATGGCACAGTCCCATGGCCGGTGTGGAGGAAGCTTGGAGGCGCGTTGCGGGCAGAAAACGTCACTGAAGGGGGCGTAGTCCGGGGGAACATCCACGGAGCGTTTCTCGACAGGGCTTTCGATAGAGGTGGCATTCATGGAGAGAGACTTGGAGAGTGGAGACTTTGGAACAGGAAGCGTTGGGAAGCAATCTGGAAAGCAGTGGTCGCCCCACTTCAGGACTTCGCCCGTGCGCCAAGAGATGGTAGGATTGTGTTGCTCAAGCCACGGGCGCCCTAGAACCACGTCAGCGGTGGATTCCTCCAGAACCAGCAGATGTATCTTTTCAGAATGCAGAATGCCCACGCAGAGTTGAAGTGGTCCCGCACAATGACGGATGTTCTTACGGCTCAGGGGGTTTGCCCGTGATGGAGTGGATTTGATAGTTAACCGGAGACGGGGAGATCTTGAGCTTGAGTTGTCGACAGAGGGCGCCTGAGATGAAATTTCCTGCTGACCCTGAGTCGAGGAGCGCCACCACTGGAACAGAGGTATTTGCAGCAGTAAGGATTACAATTGTCGTGAGTGGTTTCATTTTCTGAATGGAGGGGAAAATAGCACTCACCACGGGCCGAGGAGGACGGGTTGGGCATGTGGAGATAACATGCCCCGGAGATCCACAATATAAGCATAAGTTCAGGGTCAGCCTTCTTTGTCTTTCATTGTAGGTGAGACGTGAATGGTCGATTTGCATTGGCTCGGTGGCTGGTTCTGGGGAGCTGACGGGTTCAGACCGGCGGAGGAGTTCGCCGGGAGTTCGAGGAGGTTGGTGGCAGACGACTGGCCCTGGTGCTCGAGGAGACACGACTGCATACGAGAACCCACGCGGATGGCGAGTTGGATGAAGCGTTCAAGTCCCATTGAGTCCTCGTATGCAGCGAGATGCAGCCGCACGTTGGGTTCCAACCCTTGACGGAAAGAGGTGATGAGGGCTTGTTCATTCCATCCGCTGGTGGCGGCTAGCGTTCGGAACTGCAAGGCATAATCATTTACAGAGAGATTCCTTTGCTTTAGATTATAGAGTTTCTCACCAGTGGAAGAATCCTTCAGAGGTTTCCCGAAGACCTCACGGAAGTGAGAGACGAACGCCGAATATGATTGGACAACAGGGCCTTTCTGAGTCCACAGGGAGTCTGCCCATTGCAGGGCCTTACCTTGCAGTTGCGAAATGATGAACGCTATTTTTGCCGTGTCGGTAGTGTAGAGGTGCGGCTGCATCTCCAGGACCAGTTCGCATTG